>NC_057398.1:4847716-5037463 GCF_019320065.1 Cervus canadensis
CCCAATAATGCAAATGCTAGCATGCTTAATGTTGTCCCAGAAGTCCCTTAAATTGTCCTCATTCTTTTTCATTCTTTTTTCTGTTCCATGGCACTGATTACCTCCACTCTGTCCGCCACGTCACTGATCTGTTCTTCTGCCTCATTTACTCTATTGATTCCTTCTGGTGTAGTTTTCATTTCAGTTATTGTATTCTTTAATTGTATTTGGTTTTTCTTATTAATTTCTAATTCTTTGTTAAAAAACTTCTAATTTTTCACTTTGTGCATCCATTCTCCTGAGTTCTTTGGTCATCTTTACTATCATTACTCTGAACTCTTTCTTGGGTCGATTCCATTTCTCCATGTCAGTTAGTTCTCCTGGGGTTTTATCTTGTTCCTTCATCTGAAATGTATTTTTCTGTGTCTTCATTTTCTTTAAATTGCTATTTGTATTTTTTGTATGTGGTAAGTTGGCTACTCTTTTTTGATTTTGGAGAAGTGACCCTCTGTAGGAAATGTTCAAAGCATCCCAGCAGTGTGCTACCCTCTCATCACTCAAGGGCCCAGGATTAGCTGGCCTGCATTTGTAGACTCAGTCTGCAAGCTGCAGGGCTGTAATTTTCTTGCTTCTAGTGTCAGCCCCACGGCCACTGGAGGGATCTTGGTCCTCTGTTGTGCAGGGTCATGTCTAGTGAAGTGAAAGTCGCTCAGTCATGTCTGACTCTTTGCGACCCCTGATCTATACAGTACATGGAATTCTCCAGGCCAGAATACTGGAGTGGCTAGCCTTCTCCTCCTCCAGGGGATCTTCCCAATCCAGGGATTGAACCCAGGTCTCCTGCATTGTGGGCAGATTCTTTACCAGCTGAGGCACAAGGGAAGCCCAAATGTGGCTGTGGGCTCAGGAAGTCTTTAGGCAGCCTGTCTGCACATGCTCATTTGTTGTTTGGCCTGAGGTGTCTCCAGCACTGGATCCTACAGACTGTTGAGGGGCCAGGTCTTGGTGCCAAAATATCAGCCTCTGGGAGGGCTCACACAGATGAATGCTCCCTGATATATCTGCCATGCACGTGTGCTCAGTCGTGTTCAACTTTGCAACCCCATGGGCTGTAGCCCTCCAGGCTCCTCTGTCCATGGACTTTCCCAGGCAAGACTACTGGAATGTGTTACCATTTTCTTCTCCAGGGGATCTTCCCAACCCAGGGATCAACCTGCATCTCCTACATTGACAGGCAGATTCTTTACTGGGCCATCTGAGAAGTCCTATGTATCTGCCACCAATGTCTATATCCCCAGAGTGAATCACAGCCACCCCCTGCTTCCTCAGGACACCTTTCAAGATCACTAGGTAGTTCTGATTCAGGATCCTATGAATTTATTGCTTTTGCCTTTGTTCCTGGTGTCTATGAAATGTTTGTGTACCCCTTTAGAGTGAAGTCTCTTATTTCTCCCAGTCCTGTGAGCTCCTGTAATCAAGCTCTGGTGGCTTTCAAAGCCAGATGCTCTGGGATCTCCTCTTCCTAGTGCTGGAGTCTTGGGTTAGGGGCTTCACTGGGACTCAGAACTTGCTCTAGTGGTAAAACCTCTATAATATAATTATTCTATAATTTGTGGGGCACCCACCTAAGGGAATGGGATTTGCCCTCCTACCAGTCTCTTTGTGGTTCCATCTTTTTGTTTCTAGCTATAGGGCACCTTTTCCGGTAGGCTTCAGTCTTTTTCAGTGATGATTGTCCTGTAGATTGTTGTGATTTTGGTATTCTTGTTAGAGGGGGTGAGTTTAAGGTCCTTCTACTCTGCCATCTTAGCTGCTCTGTCTTTGTCTTTTGAGAGTTTGATTATTATGTGTCTTAGTATGGACTTCTTTAAGTTCTTTTTACCTGGAAGTTGTTGAATTTCTTGATTGTATTTGTGTTTCTCATCAAATTTTGGAAGTTCTCTGCCATTATTTTTTAAAATGTTTTCTCTGTCCCTCTCTGTCTCTCCTCTGAGATTCCCAAAATGTGTATGATCCTCTTGATGATGTCACACAAGGCCTTTAGGGACTGCTCATTTTTCTTCACTCTGTTTTCTTTCTGTTGTTCAGATTCAACAACTTCCCCCATTCTATATTTAGATTCACTGATACCTTCTTTCCGCGTGCTCAAATTTTCTTTAAATCCCTCTACTGAGTTTTTTTGTACCAGGTATTGTACGTTAAGCCCAGAGCTCCTTCTTGATTTCTTCTTAGGTTATCTGTCTCCTCATGATGGGCTTCCTAGGTGGTAAATAATCTGCCTTTCAATGCAGGAGACACAAGAGACGAGGGTTGGATCCCTGGGTTGGGAAGATACCCTGGAGTAGGAGATGACAACCGACTCCAGTGTTCTTGCCTGGAAAATTTCACGGGCAGAGGAGTCTGGCAGGCTGCAGTCCATGGGGTCCCAAAGAGTTAGACACGACTGAGCAGGCACACATGAGCATTCTCCTTAGGATTGTTCTGCTCTGCTCTTGCATGATTTTCTTGATTTTCTGCACATCTTTCTTTAGTTGTTCGAGCATATTTAAGATAGTCCTTATCTAATCTATCTGTCATCAGATGTTTTTCAGGAGCAGTTCCTGTTCATTTAATTTTATTTTTATTTTGAATGGGCCATACTTTCCTGTTTCTTTGTATACCTGGTGATTTTTTGTGGAATACTGGACATTGGAATTTAATAATATGGTAACTTTGGAAGTCAGATCCTCCCCTTTCCCTCGACATTGCAGTTTTTGTTACTGTTTTTTGATTGCTCTAGGATATTTCTCTGCCAGCCATCAGCCTGAGTTGTAAACTGAAGGTCTTGTCAGGCTGTTTCTGAGTTTTCCCCTGAATATGCACACTTACTTTCTAAATTTCCCCTCATATGCAGTTGTTTTTGAATGTCTAATCTTTATTTATTGACTTCTAAAGCATTAAAATGAAGTTGAAGGCAAAAATCAAATTGGAAGCAAATTGTGCCCGATCTTTAAATCCCATGTAATTCACTTCAGCCAACAAGAAAGGGGCTTGCAAGCGTCTGCAAGACATGAGAGCAATGGCTACCCACCGTTTTCTGTGGTCAGGAACCAAAGTCGGCAATCAGAGTACATGCCCTTGGTTCTTGGAGGGCAGCCCTTTCTGGGTCCTCTGCCTCCTGCAATCTGTGTGTGAGCCGCTCAGGAACACATGCCCAGCTGCCTGCGACACTGCTGAGAGTGGGAATGGGTAGCTGCTATTTTCCTAAGAGCTGAAATTGACTGAAATGAATGTGATTTTCCTGTCTGAGCTTTCCTCTGGAACTTGCAATTCTTCAACAGACTCCAAAGTTCAAAAATAGTGACATCAGGCAGACTCTACCATTGCAGTTTTTGTCTAGTTATGGAGACAGATTCCTAGTGCCTCCAACTCTGCCACCTTCCACAAGTCTTCTCCTAAAACACTACAATATACAAAAAAATGAGGGCAACTTGATGGAGAAGTCGACTAGAACCTTGTGCAAGCAGTTTCACTGATTATTTTTAAATTCGTTAAGTAAAAATATTAGAACGTTCTGTCATAGATATAGAGAGCCTATTAGGCACTTTGAAAGGTTCCAAAAACTTAAAGCATAGACTCTTCTTAAAAAAAATTTAAAAAATTGAAACAATATATACTAGTATAATATATTAAAGCAAAATAGTAAATAAGAAGTGCCGAATACATACAATTATTTATGATCATTACAATGAGAGTCCAGAGGAAGGAGAGAGCACTGTGAATTTAAATTATCAGAAAAGATTAAGAGAAGATTGCATTAAGTAGCAGTCCTAAGCTGTTCCTAGGGAGATATTCTGACCAACCTAGATAGCATATTAAAAAGCAGAAACATTACTTTGTCAATAAAGGTCCATCTAGTCAAGGCTATGGTTTTTCCAGTAGTCATGTATGGATGTGAGAGTTGGACTATAAAGAAAGCAGAGCGCTGAAGAACTGATGTTTTTGAACTGTGTTGTTGGAGAAGACTCTTGAGAGTCCCTTGGACTACAAGGAGATCCAACCAGTCCATCCTAAAGGAAATCAGTCCTGGATGTTCATTGGAAGGACTGATTTTGAAGCTGAAACTCCAATACTTTAGCCACTTGATGCAAAGAGCTGACTCATTGAAAAAGACCCTGATGCTGGGAGGATTGGGGGCAGGAGGAGAAGGGGACGACAGAGGATGAGGTGGTTGGATGGCATCACTGACTCTATGGACATGAGTTTGAGTAAACTCCGGGAGTTGGTGATGGACAGGGAGGTCTGGCGTGCTGCAGTCCATGGGGTCACAAAGAGTCGGACTCAACTGAGCTACTGAACTGAACTGAACCGAAAGAATATTAAAAAGAGGTAAAACTTACCTAGCAGTATGTGTCAGATGCTAACTTATTCTCAAAACAATCCCATGAGGTATGTCCTATTGTGTCATTTACATAGATGAGGAAATTGAGCGAGAAAAACAGTAAAAGGCTTTCCCAAGCTCAAATAACAAGTCCGTCATGCAACTAGAACTAGAATCCAGGCAGGCAAGCTCTAGAGCCTGGTCTCTGTTTCTCAGTTCTAACTGAACAGTGTGGAAGCAAAAGCTCAGAAGTGAAAGTGTGATGCATTTTCCAGAGAGAGCAAAGATGCCAGCATGACAGAGTCATGGAGACTTTTTGCTGTGGGCCAATGTGTGTTCACAGGCAATAACTCTTTATTTGACTAAAATTGCAGATTTGGTTAGCACTTTCATTTTTATCATGTCACTTAAGAAATGTCTCCCTCAAAGTACTATAGTATAGAAAAACAACCATATAAAAGTTTTCACTATTATGTGTGCTGTTAAAGAAACAGTAACCTCTTCTTTTCTCTATTTAGTTATTTCTTAAGAGGAAAACCTATTATAGTTTGTAACCTTATTGGAGAGAATGTGTCTTGGAGTGATACGATTCCACACTGTGAAAGTAAGTAAATTCTCACTTTAGAATTTGGATCAAGAACGTTCAAACTTTTTGGCTTCAGAATCTGTTTTTGCTTTTAAATCAGCAATGATCCCAAAGAGCTTTTCTTTATGTGCCTTGCAGTGCTAAGTTGCTTGAGTCGTGTCCCAACTCTGCGATCCTATGGACTGTAGCCCACCCTGGGATTCTCCAGGCAAGAATACTAGAGTGGGTTACCATGCCACCCTTCTTGGGATCTTCCCCACCCAGAGAATGAACCCGCATCTCTTATGTCTCCTGTGTTGGCAGATGGGTTCTTACTACTAGTGCCATCTGGGAAACTATTTCTTTGTGTGGTTTATGTCTACTGGTATTCATTTTATTCAAATTAGAATGAAAGTTTTTTAAATAGTTTTTTATTAAATCACTTTTAAGACTTGTATAAAGTCAATACATGTTAATACATCATATTTTTATGAGAAAAATTAAAATTTTCCAGAATAGTGGCATTTGTTTTACAGTTTTTGCAAATATCTGGCTTAACAGAAGACATCTGGATTCAGTCTGTTTCAAATTCACACAATTTGTAGATTCTGGGAAATTTCACTATACAGCTACAAGGATGACAGTGAAATAAGACAGTATTTTGGTATTATTGTGAACCTCTGATGTAGTGAATGGATATGTTTATAAATTATAAAGCATTTCTTAGCTAGTGGTGGGTTTTACTATTATTTTAAAATTAATTTATTTTTTTATTGAAGGATAATTGCTTTACAGAATTTTGTTGTTTTCTGTAAAACCTCAACATGAATCAGCCATAGGTATGCATACATCCCCTCCCTTTTGGAACTCCCTCCCGTCTCCCTCCCCAACCCACCCCTCTAGGTTGATACAGAGCCGCTGTTTGAGTTTCCTGGGCCATACAGCAAATTCCCATTGGCTATCTATTTTACATATGGTAATGTAAGTTTCCATGTAATCACAAGCATATTTTCTTGCTAAATTTCCATCTCTTATGATGTCTAGAACAAAACTTTGCATGTCCTTATAAATAATATAGGAATTTCATATAGATACTTTAATAGGTATTTAAGGAAGTGAGTTTGGTTCTTAAAAGTTAATTTCTATGTGAGTTAATTTGGGAGAATACATTTTCTCATGGAAACTTTCCTCTCAATGGATAATGGATTCACAGTTAACTTCTAGAAATCATAAGTGAAAGAGCTTACTGAAGGTAGTGCCCAGGACTTTACTAACACTGTCTTACTCTTTCACCTTTCTTTTGCCTTCGTTTTCTCTTTTTTTCCCCTTTTAAGAGATTTATTGTGGACAACCTCCAAAAATAAAACATGGAAAACACACCAATAGCTACAGAAATATATTTGAATATAATGAATTGATAACTTATAGTTGTGATCTTTCAAATGGACCAGATGAATATTCACTTGTTGGACAGAGCAAGCTTGTTTGTATTGAACCTAACAAATGGAGTAGTGACCCTCCTCTGTGTAAAGGTAATCATATTTCCATTTATCTCCTTTATTTGTAAATACTGTGGAATACTTTGTAAATAGTTTTGTTGTTGTTCAGTCACTTAGCCATGTCCGACTCTTTGCAATCCCATGGACTGCAGGACGCCAGGCTTCTCTGTCCTTCACCATTTCCTGGAGCTTGCTCAAACTCATGTCCATTGAGTTTTACCAATAAATAAATAATTTTGCCAGTAAGTAAAACAATCATGCAAGTTTCCTCCTCTGTTTACATTGACTTCTAATTTAATTTAGGCCAAATTGAATAGAAAATAGTTCTAGTTGTGGGGTTTCCCACTTCTCACCCCAGATGTTATTGACATTCCAGTTTACACATTGTGAACTAATATGTGTGTGCATATAAAAATCAAGACTTTTTGCTTCAAAAACTAAAAAACTCAACACATGCTGCCTTAAATATAAAGTTTTTCCTTATATTGCAAGATGTCTGAATGTTCTGGCTACAAATAATGGTAGTGCAGATTGTTAAAGGCTAGCTCTCTCATTGAAAATAATGACAAACTCTGGACAAAATACATTTTTAAAACAATGTTTAAGGCACTCGAGTGACATGAAGCAAGGAGATGCTAGAGGGGCTTTGACTCTTGGAAGGAAACAGTCACTGAGTACAGGATAATATTTACTCTTTTCAACTCGACATGGAACATTTTCTAAGGGAGGTCATTTCCTAGCACATTCTAAAGAATTAAAATCATTCTGAATACATTATCTGATCAAAATGGAATAAATATAGAAATTAAAACAGCTAATCTAGAAAATTCTCAAATATTTGAAAATTATGAAAGATACTTATAAATAACCCATAGTTAAAGTAACAGGGAAAGTTAGAACATTCTGAATTGAATAAAAATGAAAAATATGATATATCAAAATAGCAAAATTTGTGTGATACAGCAAAAGCACTGCTTAGAGGGAAATTTATAGCATGAATTTGCGTTACAAAAAAAAAAAGTCTCAAGTCAATAACTGAAGCTTCCACCTTACAAAACTGAAAAAGAAAGAGCAAACAAACTCAAAATAAGGAGACATAAGATAATCATAAATAGAGAAAGATCGATAAAATTGTAAAGAGAAAATAATACAGAAAACCAGTGAAACCCCATGGTTCTTGGAGAAGATTGATAAAATAAATAAAGCTATAACTAGGCTGACAAGAAAGAAAAAAGATATTTAATAAATTGAGAAAGAAAAATATCATATGGTATCATTTATATAGAGAATCTAAATAATACAACAAACTAGTATATATAACAAAAAGAAACAGACTCACAGATACAGAGAACAAGCTACTGGTTAATTAGCAGGGAGAGGAAAGAGAGGCAATATAGAGGTAGGGAGCATGACTATAAGATAGGCTACAAGAATGTATTGTATAACATGAAGAACATAGTCACTGTTTTGTAGTAACTGTAAATGGAATGTACCCTTTAAAAGCTGTTTAAAAAATGAAAAATAAATTTTTACAAAGAATAAAAAAGAGGACATTGCTAATATACAGACAGATATTTAAAGGGATGATTAAAGAATATTATATTGATAGTTGTAATATCACAAATTTATGCTTATAAATTTGACAACAAATGAAATTAACAAATTCCTTTGAAGAAAAATATACCAAAATATCTCCACACAAAGATATAGGTAGCCTGAATAGTCTTATATCTATTAAGGAAGTATAATTTGTACTTAAAAACCTTCCCACAATGAGAACAGAGACCTCCTTGATCTGAGAGATGGCCTTCTTGGGGAATTCTACCTTACACTGCAGGAATAAATAATAGCACCTCCACACAAACTCTTCAAGAAATATTAGAAACAAGTGCTTCTCAACTCGTTTCATGGGGACTTTACCCTGATACCAAAGGCAGACCAAAAATTTGAAAGAAAATTATAAACAAGATCCTTACTGAATATGGGACTTCTCAACAAAGGGAAATCTGGCATGCCACGGTCCTTGGGGGTCACAAAGAGTCGGACACAACTGAATGACTGAACAATGTTGGGAAGAGAGAAATAAAATAGTCCGTATTCACTTACAACGTGATTGTCTCAAAGACTGATGTTTTAGCAAGGTCACAAAATATAGGATCAACATACAAAAAATGTAGAAAGCCAATAAGCTATAATGATAGTTTCTTCTAAATGGAAAAATGTTGTTTTTCTAAATCTGTTTCCCTGGAATTCAAATGCACAAATGAAGTCTTTTCTTTTTTTTCCCAATTAGCATCTTGCTTTTTATTGCTGGCCTCTTTCTTCCCACTTTGCACTAGTTTTTCTGGTCCTGTGTGAAAGCAGCTTTTTATTAATTCTGGAATTTCTCCACTTTACAGTTGTCAAATGTGAACGACCATTTCTCGAACATGGAATAATGGTGTCAGGAAGTAGAGAAAAATTTTCGTACCAATCAGTGGTGGTATTTGAATGCCTCCAGGGTTTTTACCTTAATGGCAGCAACCTAGTGTTCTGTGGTGGTAATGATACTTGGGAACCTGAGATGCCAACATGTATTAAAGGTACAAGTGTTGTCTTTTTGCTTTTTCTAATTTTGTCTTTTAGTTTTTAAGACTAATTTAAAAAATTGATAATAATTGATAAGAATAATTGAAAAAAATCTTAGTATTTAACTCTGTCTTGTACCCTTTTCCATTGCAGATGTATGTCAGAATTTACATAGAATTCTATTGTGATTTGGTATGTTTTTATGGAGTCTTAGCATGTTATGTTAGCAAATAATGCAGGAGTATCTATTTCTCTTGCTCAGTATTTTTATGTATAAAAATAAATGGGGAACCATCTTTCAAAGTAAACTGGAGCATTAGAATTTTTACCTATTTAAGTCAAGAAAAGAATGAGAGGCATAATTCATATAAATGAAATGAAAGCTGTAATCTCAACTGATTGGCCCTAGATTATTTCTTTTTCAATGGTGATTTCTCTCAATACAAAGCTCACAATTTTGAGCCATTCAGATTTAGTATCTTCTTGCTTATATTTTACAAAAAACTCTTTAAATTCATACGATTTACACTCATTCATCATTTTCAGTAATAAAAATAAGAAGAACATATTTACAGCCATTTAGTTATACTTAGTTATTCTAAAAGTATTTGTTATGGTCTGCAGATATCAACAAGTGTGTAAGCTTGGGCAAGTTATGTAAACTTTACATAAGTTTACTTCCATGTAAAGGTTTAGTGCTTTCCTCACTGGGTGAAAGCAAAGTTAAAATAGGTCCATTTAAAGCCCTGTAGCACAGTGCCTGGCATTTAGAAAGCTCTTAAAAGGTAGCTTGTATGACTTCCAGCATCACATTTAGAGAATATTTTCCTGATCCAAGATTATGTTTCATTTTCGAGACTGCAGCCATCTTGATTCTTTTCATAAAACTGGGTAATTTCTGCTGTCACCAGAATAATACCAGTATTTCTACCACCCCCATCATTCCCATCTCATACAATTATTATTTTTCTGTTTCCTGGACATTTTTATTTGGCAACAGAAAGTAAACTTCTTAACAACTGAAAAACAGGAAAAGTCCTTACTTACTGAAATGACGTGGAGGATTTCTGGCAGGGACTATATGTCAGCTGCTCTTCCTAAGACTTAAGAGACTATTTGATACAGTGGAAGAAATCGTCTTTCTAATTTCAGGGCTGCTTTCTCTGGCTGCTTCTATTTAGTTGCATCAGAAGCGAGAGACAAGAGGAACACTCAGAAGAGGGTTAGCCTGGGCGGAATGCTCTGAGGGTCCTAGCGGGGCTCTGCTCAGTCAAATAACATCATTTCTGTGGGTTCTAGTTTCCTGTTGTCTGTTGACGCAAACAAATGTCACTTACTGGCTTCTAATTTGTTTCCTATTGTCCAAATATTTTAAAGTACTGAGGGGCATTATTCATGTTAACATGGAAAGTAGAACTCCTTTTTGTAATTCTTGTGAACCTGGTACCCAGTAGCCTCTTTGAGTACTTTGGTGAGTACTTTGAGTACTTTGCTATGAAGTTTTGTGTGGAGAAATATGTTTTTCTGATGGATGAGATATATATATATATATGTATATGTATATCTCATATATTTATATATAAATATATTTATTTATGTATATGGTATATAAATTATAAAATTTTATATATAAAATATATAAATATATATTTTATGTAAATATTTTATTGAAATCTATACTCATTGTCCCATCCATGTTTACTCATATGGTTAGTGAGACTATGTGCTGTGGTGTATACAGTGTTTGTTGAGATATCTTTTTAAAAGTTGACCATAAACATTTCATAAGGAGAAAAAGCAATTCAAGATGGCAAAGTGATTGTCTGAGGAGGCTTTACAAATAGCCAAGAAAAGAAGAGAAGCTAAAGGCAAGGGAGAAAAGGAAAGATCTATCCAACTGAATGCAGAGTTCCAGAGAATAGCAAGGAGAGATAAGAAGGCCTTCTTAAGTGAACAATGCAAAGAGGGAAACAATAGAATGGGAAAGACTAGCGATCTCTTCAAGAATATTGGAGATATCAACGGAACATATTATGCAAGGATGCACACAATAAAGGACACAAATGACGAGGACCTAACAAGCAGAAGAGATAAAGAAGAGGTAGCAAGATTATAGAGAAGAACTGTACAAACGAAGGTCTTAATGACCTGAATCACCACAATCCTGCCGTGACTCTCCTAGAGCCAGACGTCCTGAGGTGTGAAGTCAAGTGGGCGTCAAGAAGCATTATATGAACAAACCTAATGGAGGTGATGGAATTCCAACTGAGCTATTTAAAGTACTAAAAGATGACTGTTAAAGTGCTGCCCTCAATATGTCAGCAAATTTGGAAAACTCATCAGTGGCCACTGGCAAAGGTCAGTTTTCATTTCAATCCTAAAGAAAGACGATGCCACAAATGTTCAAACCATCGTACAAGTGTGCTCATTTCACATGCTAGCAAGGTAATGCTCAAAATCCTTCAAGCTAAGCTTCAGCATATGTGAAATGAACACTTCCAGATGTACAAGCTGGGTTTAGAAAAGGCAGACAAACCAGAGACCAAATTGCCAGCATCCATTGGATCATACATAGCAAGGGAATTCTAGAAAAGCATCTACTGGTTCACTGACTATGCTAAAGACTTTGATGTGTGAATCACAACGAACTGTGGAAAATGCTTAAAGAGATAGGAACACCAGACTACCTTACCTGCCTCCTGAGAAACCTGTATGCAGGGCAAGAAGCAACAGTTAGAACTGGACATGGAACAACAGAGTGGTTCAAAATTGGGAAAGGAGTACAACAAGGCTATGTATTGTTGCCCTGCTTATTTAACTTCTATGCAGATCACATCATGCAAAATGCTAGGCTGGATGAATCACAAGCTGGGATCGAGATTGCTGAGAAAAGTATCAACAGCTTAAGATATGCAGATGATACCACTCTAATGGCAGAAAGTGAAGAGGAACTAAAGAGCCTCTTGATGAAATTGAAAGAGGAGAGTAAAAAAGCTGGCTTAAAACTCAGCATTCAAAAAACTAAGATCTTGGCATCTGGTCTCACCACTTCGTGGCAAATAGAAGGGGTAAAAGTAGAAGCAGTGACAGATTTTATTTTCTTCAGTTCCAAAATCACTGTGGACAGTGACTGCAGCCATGAAATTAAGATGCTTGCTCCTTGAAAGAAAAGCTATGACAAACCTAGACAGTGTATTAAAAATCAGAGACATCCCTTTGGCCACAAAGATCCATATAGTCAAAGTTATGGTTTTTCCAGTAGCCCTGTACAGATGTAAGAGTTGGATCATAAAGAAAGTTGAATGCTGAAGAATTGATGCTTTTGAATTGTGCTGGGAGGACTCTTGGAGTCCAGGACAGCAAGGAGATCAAACTAGTCCATTCTAAAGGAGATCAGTCCTGAGTATTCATTGGAAGGAATGATGCTGTTGATGCTGAAGCTGATACTCCAATACTTTGGCCACCTGATGCGAAGAGCTGACTCATTGGGAAAGACCCTGATGCTGGGAAAGATTGAAGGCAGGAGGAGAAGGGGACGACAGAGGATGAGATGGTTGGATGGCATCACCGACTCAATGAACATGAATCTGAGCAAACTCCAGGAGACAGTGAAGGACAGGGGGACCCGGCATGCTGCTGTCTACAGACTGGCAAAGAATCAAATGTGATCAAAGTAACTGAACAGTAATCAAGGATTTTTAAAACACTGATACAGTTTACTATGTGAAGAAGAGGTGAATAATTTGTGAGAAAAAGCGTGTGAAAAGACTACAGGGATCTTTCCTCTTTTAATAAAAAATAAACTCTCCTTATAGGATTGTCAGTCATTTTTTATCCTCAGTTAGAGAAAGACTCCAACAAAAGGATCACTAGCATTATATAATGGTTTTAGTCAGTTCAGTCACTCAGTTGTGTCTGGCTCTTTGTGACCCTATAAACTGCAGCACGCCAGGCCTCCCTGTCCATCACCAACTCCTGGAGTCCACCCAAACCCATGTCCATTGAGTCGGCAATGCCATCCAACCATCTCATCCTCTGTCACCCCCTTCTCCTCCTGCCCTCAATCTTTCCCAGCATCAGGGTCTTTTCCAATGAGTCAGCTCTTTGCATCAGGTGGCCAAAGTATTGGAGTTTCAGCTTCAAAATCAGTCCTTCCAATAAACACCCAGGACTGATCTCCTTTAGGATGGACTGGTTGGATCTCCTTGCAGTCCAAGGGACTCTCAAGAGTCTTCTCCAACACCACAGTTCAAAAGCATCAATTCTTCTGTGCTCAGCTTTCTTTAGAGTCCAACTCTCACATCCATACATGACTACTAGAAAAACCATAGCCTTGACTAGACGGACATTTGTGGACAAAGTAATGTCTCTGCTTTTTAATATGCTGTCTAGGTTGGTCATAAATTTCCTCCCAAGGAGTAAACGTCTTTTCATTTCATGGCTGCAATCACCATCTGCAGTGATTTTGGGGCCCCAAAAATATAAAGTCAGCCACTGTTTCCCCATCTATTTGCCATGAAGTAATGGGACCAGATGCCCATGATCTTAGTTTTCTGAATGTTGAGCTTTTTTTTCTTTCTTTTTTTTTTTTGTATTAATAGCTTATTCCTTTTTTATTGCCAAATAGTATTTCATAGTTCAGATGTGCCATTTTTTAAAATTAATTTATTTATTTTTTAATTTATTTTTTATTTTTTCATTTATTTTTACTAGTTGGAGTGAATGTTGAGCTTTAAGCCAACTTTTTCACTCTCCTCTTTCACTTTCATCAGGAGGCTCTTTAGTTCTTCTTCACTTCTGCTATAAGGGTGATGTCATCTGCATATCTGAAGTTATTGATATTTCTCCTGGCAGTCTTGATTCCAGCTTGTGCTTACTCCAGCCAAGCATTTCTCATGATGTACTCTGCATATAAGTTAAATAAGCAGGGTGACAATATACAGCCTTGACGGACTCCTTTTCCTATTTGGAACCAGTCTATTGTTCCATGTCCAGTTCTAACTGTTGCTTCCTGACCTGCATACAGGTTTTTCAAGAGGCAGGTCAGGCGGTCTGGTATTCCCATCTCCTTCAGAATTTTCCATAGTTTATTGTGATCCACACAGTCAAAGGCTTTGGCATAGTCAATAAAGCAGAATTAGATGTTTTTTGGAACTCTCTTGCTTTTTTGATGATACAGTGAAGATTGGCAATTTGATCTGGTTCCTCTGCCTTTTCTAAAACCAGCTTGAACATCTGGAAGTTCACAGTTCACATATTGTTGAAGCCTGGCTTGGAGAATTTTGAGCATTATTTTACTAGCATGTGAGATGAGTGCAATTGTGTGGTAGTCTGAGCATTCTTTGGCATTGCCTTTCTTTGGGATTGGAATGAAACCTGATCTTTTCCAGTCCTGTGGCCACTGCTGAGTTTTCCAAATTTGCTGGCATATTGAGTGCAGCACTTTCACAGCATCATCTTTTAGGATTTGAAATAGCTCAACTGGAATTCCATCACCTCCACTAGCTTTGTTCGTAGTGATGCTTCCTAAGGCCCACTTGACTTCACATTCCAGGATGTCTGGCTCTAGGTGAGTGTGAGTGATCACACCATCGTGATTATCTGGGTCATGAAGATCTTTTTCATACAGTTCTGTGTATTCTTGCCACCTCTTCTAAATATCTTCTCCTTCTGTTAGGTCCACACCATTTCTGTCCTTTATTGAGCCCATCCTTGCATGAAATGTTCCCTTGGTATCTCTAATTTTCTTGAAGAGATCTCTAGTCTTTCCCATTCTATTGTTTTCCTCTATTTCTTTGCATTGATTGATGAGGAAGGCTTTCTTATCTCTCCTTGCTAGTCTTTGTAACTCTGCATTCAAATGGGTATATCTTTCCTTTTCTCCTTTGCTTTTTGCTTCTCTTCTTTTCACAGCTATTTGTAAGGCCTCCTCAGACAGCCATTTTGCTCTTTTGCATTTCTTTTTCTTGGGGATGGTCTTGATTCCTGTCTCCTGTACAATGTCCCGAACCTCCGTCCATAGTTCATCAGGCACTCTGTCTATCAGATTTAGTCCCTTAAATCTATTTCTCACTTCCACTGTTTAATCATAAGGGATTTGATTTAGGTCATACCTGAATGGTCTAGTGGTTTTCCCCACTTTCTTCAATTTCAGTCTGAATTTGGCAATAAGGAGTTCATGATCTGAGCCACAGTCAGCTCCCAGTCTTGTTTTTGCTGACTATATAGAGCTTCTCCATCTTTGGCTGCAAAGAATATAATCAGTCTGATTTCAGTGTTGAGCGTCTGGTGATGTCTATGTGTAGAGTCTGCTCTTGTGTTGTTGGAAGAGGGTGTTTGCTATGACCAGTGCGTTCTCTTTGTAGAACTCTGTTAGCCTTTGCCCTTCTTCATTCTGCACTCCAAGGCCAAATTTGCCTATTACTCCAGGTGTTTCTTGACTTCCTACTTTTGCATTCCAGTCCCCTATAGTGAAAAGGACATCTTTTTGGGATGTTAGTTCTAGAAAGTCTTATAGGTTTTCACAGAACCATCCAACTTCAGCTTCTTTAGCACTATTGGTTGGGGCATAGACTTGGATTACCGTGATGTTGAATGGTTTGCCTTGGAAACAAATGGAGATCATTACTGCATTTCAGACTCTTGGCTACTCCATTTCTTCTAAGGGATTCCTGCCCACAGTAGTAGATATTATGGTCATCTGAGTTAATGGTGTCAAGTCAGATCTAAATGTGCAATTGTGAACAAATGTCAAAGAAATCCTTAGTGAAAAAGAAGTATGGAATATGGTACTACCTGGATTTTTTTAGATAACACATAAATTTTATGGTTTATTATTAGTTAATTATCTACTAGGATGTTCATTATAAAATACTCAGTTGTAGTGAACATTCTATACATACATCCTTATGTACTTGTGCAAATATTTATTTAGGTTAAACCCAGAAAGAGAAGTGCAAAGTTCTGAGTCTATGTTTTTATTTAAGATATAATTTTTAAAGAATAAAAATGAAAATTAAATTCATAATTTTGTATTGATATGTCTGGTGAATGGAGTCAAATTTATTTTTCCAGGTTACAGGCCGACTCATCCAACAAAGACTCCACTTTCACAATATCCAGGTTCAGTAATTCTTTATCCTACTTCTAGTTAAGAGCTTTATAAGGTGCAAAAGTTGCTGTATATGGGTGCAAAATCATATGTTTTATTTTACTTTGCATTACTTTAATTATCAGTGAGACTGAACTTTTTACTGTCTGCATTTATTCATGTTTTTTGTTCATTTTCCTATTAAGTTTCTAAAATATTTTTTATTGTTCATTTGAACTTATAAAATCCTTTAATATGAAGTTTTTTCCGAGGGTTGTTAGTTTATTTTTTATTTATTTATTTATTTTTTTTTGCTTTACTTTCACTAGTCACTAGTTTTATATATGAATATATGTTTTTAAATATTACCAATGTATACAGAGTAAAAGGTGAGTTCTTCTTATCTTTCTATAGCCTATTACTATTATCACTCTTAATAGTTTAGGGTGTCTTCCTCATATAAAAGTAAACATTTCCAGATTGATTGGCTTTTTAAAGTATCTTTGAAATTAATTTCTCATTTTGATATCAGTTTCTCATTTAAATACTTTCTTCTCTGCAATTGCCTTCTTGTTTTTTGCCTTAATTTCATTGAGGCTTTCAAATGGCTAAGTCAAAAAATTCTCTTGGTAAATGTGACATTGCACTTGAAACTATGCAGGTTATTTTCAAATATCTTTTGATAATGATTTCTAGCATAATTCCACAATAATAAGAGAATAGACTCTGTATGATTTCAATACTTTTAAACCATGAAATTTTTCACCTTGTTTTATGTCATTGGATATGTTCCAGTGTCTCCTGGTTTATAGTCTATGGGAACTTGAATAGAATTTGTATCCTGCCTTTGTGTGAATATTATATAAATTTAATTACATTGAACTGGTTCATAGTGCTTTTCAGGTCTACTATATCCTTCTACTTTTCTGTCTAATCATCCTATTAACTTTTGAGATTTTGATATTGAAACTCCAACTAAAAATCTTAATTTATCTACTTAAAAAGTTGTAATATATAGTAGAATTATATGTAACTTTGTTCTGTATTTGCCAAGTCTCCTGCAAATGTATTTTTATGCTTTCATAATTATAAGAAAATTTTAAAAATTAAAGCTAAAAACAAACAAAAATAGTTTAAGGTGTCTTTGTATCTATTTCTATATATCAAAAGTCTTACGTGTGTAGCTACACATTTAATTTGGTGTCTGTTTCTTTTTTTCTTAAGCAAAAATGACACCATACTGTTCACATTTTTCTGAAACTTGCATTTTTCTACTTAATGTCTTGTATTGAGATTATAGTTTGAGTTATTCTTATCCTTTTAAATGATGACTTTCATATGCACCATTATATTTTATTTAACTATTCTCCTATCAGAGGCCATTTATGTATGCAAAAGTTGTATATTAATAGGTAACTGGATGTATGGATCTTTTGTCTGATGGCTATGAGTGTTGTGTCTTTCTTATAAAAGCTTCAGGATTTCCCCATGCCAAAATTATATAAACATATCAATCATGCACACTGATTGCATTCTTTGGTACATCTGAAATTTATTATGATATGGAATGAGATTGGATCCCTCTTCACTTCACCCAACCCCCATCCAATGGCAAAGTGACACCATTTGTTGAATAACTTGTCTTTTCTCCCGTGTTTTGAGATCAACTTTTATTTAATTTTTCATACCACTTCAGCCAATTTAGTAGCATTAAATGTATTCACATTGTTGAACAACCATCACTACTATCTCTAAAGCTTTTCACCACTTGAAAGTAAACTTTATGCCCATTATGAGCAGTAATGCTTCTTTCTCCACCATCATCCCACCTTCAGTAGCCTCTATTTTGCTTTCTGTATCTATGAGTTTAACTTACCTAGATACCTCATTTAATTAGAATTTTGCATGTGTCTTTTTGTGCCTGGGTTAATTCTCTTAGCATAATGTCTTCAAAGCTCATCTACCTTATATCCAAACTTTATTCCTTTTATGGCTGAAAATATTCCAGTGTTTGTATATACCACATTTTATTTGTAATTTCATCTGTCAATAGATACTGGGTTGTTTTTACCTTTTTACAATTCTAAATGATGCCTCTCAGAATATTGGCATCTAAGTATCTGTTTGGAGTCCCTGTTTTGAATTTTTGGGGGCGGGTATATACCATGGAGTGGAATTATTGGGTTGTATGTTAATTCTTGTTTAATTTTCAGAGGAACTGAAAATACAGTCCTCCGTTTAAAAAAAAAAAGTTTTAAATTGGCTGCACCATTTTCATTCCCACCAGTGAAAAGTTTCTAATTTCTTGCCCTCTTTTCCAATACATGTTAATTTCTGGTTTTTATAATAACCGGAATTATCTAAGGTAGTTAACAGGTGTGAAGTAGTATCTCGTGGCTTTTATTTGCACTTCCCTGATGATTAGCAACATGAGCGGCTTTTCGTGTGCTACTTGGCCATTTATATGTCTTCTTTGGATAAATGTCTATTCGTGTCTCTTGCCTACTTGTAAAATGGCTCTTTGGTGGTGGTGGTGTTGAGTTTTAGAAGTGTATGGTATATTTTGGATATTAATCCCTTCTCAGGTTTATTATTTGCAGATGTTTCTGCTCATTCTGTGAGTTGCTTTTCACTCTATTAATAGTGCCCTTTGATACACAGAAGTTGTTAGTTTTGATACAGTCTGATGTATCTGTTTTTCTCTTTGTTACATGTGCTTTTCATGCCACATCTAAGAAATCGTTTCCAGTTCAATATTATGAAATTGTCCTCTTTATTTTCTTCTAAGAGTTTTATAGTTCTATGTCCTTTGTTTTTTGATTCATTTTTAATCACTTTTTGTATATGGTATAACATAGGTGTCAAATTTCATTCTTTGCATATGGATATCCAGTTTTCTGAAAATCGTTTGTCGAAAAAAGCTACGCTTTCCCCATTGAATGCTCTTAGCACCCTTGTGAACAATCACTTGACCATATAAGCAAGGGTTTATTTCTGGGCCCTATATTCTATACCATTGGTCTGTATGTCTGTCTGTATGCTAGTATTGTCCTGATTATTGTAGCTTTTTAGTAAGCTTTGAAATCTTCTTCATTTATTTAAATCTTCTTTACTTTCTTTCAGCATTTTTTAAATAGTTTTCAATGTACAAGTCTTTTATCTTCTTGGTTAAACTTATTTGAGTATTTTATTATTTTTTATGCCATTGTGAATTGAATTGTTTGTTTCCTTTCCTTTTTGGATTGTTCATTGTTAGTGATTGTTAGTGTATAGAAACACAACTGTGTTTTGTGTGTTGATTTTGTATCCTTCAGCTTTGCAGAATTAATGTACTAGTTCTAGCACTGTGTGCATTTGTGTGAATGTATGTGTGATCTTTAGAGAGCTTTCTATGTGAAAGATCATGTCATCTATAAACAGATCATTTTATTTTTTCCTTCCTATATGGATATTTTTAATTTCTTTTTTGCATAATAACTGTGACCCAAACTTCCAATATTATGTTGACTTGAAGTGGCACATGCAGGAATTCTGTCTTGTTCTTGACCTGAAAATAAAGTTTTAGTTGTTCAACATTGAGTATGATGTTAGCTATGAGTATTGTATAAATGACCAGTATTATGTTGAGGAGTCTATTCCAGAGCAATTTCTAAATCACTTTTAAGCCCTCCTTTATCTAGAATCACATTGAATTCAAGGCTGATTTTAAGAGTATGCTGATGATAAATTTGCTTGCTGTACATAGAGTTAGTCACAGGGCTATCAACAGACCAGAAGAAGAATGCTAATGGCATTGAATATAATAATATAATATAAGGTAAAATAAAAGTTATAATATTTAATGATGCAACTTTGAATGAGAAACATTAATATAATTTATAAGGAAAATTAAATTATAATTATGAATTATAAAAAGGCACAAAACCAACAGCAATGAATTTATAGATCTTTAAGATTTATTTAGTCTTCCTTTTAACTTACTTCCAATTTTTTTCCCCTAGGATATCCCAATCCCGTTGAAGAAATACCATCACTTGAAGACTTTGAGGATTTAGGTATTATTTTGATTATTAATAACCTGCATTATGAAACCTTAGATTTCTATATGGAAACATCATGGTTCAATCATTGGTAGGTAGGGAAGAAGCAATGTGTCACAAATAGTAATAATTGACATTTACAATTATTTTATTAATGCAGATACCATGACAAATGTTAACTGGTGGTATATATAGACACATGTAGGTAATTTTCTCTAATCTGGTGAATTCCAATAGTCTTGATGTGCTTGTGTGCTAAATCACTAAGTCATGTCCAATTCATTGTGACCCCATGGACTGTAAGCCTACCAGAATGCTGGAGTGGGTTGCCATTTCCTCCTCCAGGGGATCTTCCCAGCCCAGGGATTGAACCCTATCTCTTGCATATCCTGCATTGGCAGACAGATTCTTTACCACTGAGCCACTTAGGAAGCCCGTAATAAGCTGTACTCAGTAACCTGGTCTGGAAGCTATAGCACAACACAATGAAAAGGGAGACTCCTATTAAGAGTGTAACAAGATGGATCCTGTACCTGGAATCTATTTAAAAGGGTTCTATGATCAAAATGACTTGGATGCACTCAGCAGTCATGCTCAAACTAGATTGATAAACATTTTTGCTGTAGTTGTTAGATGATCTGATCAAAATTAAAGTATAGCTGCTATCTGGGATCCATATGTGTTCCATATCTTCAAAACTTTTAAAATTTTTTCTCAGATGCAGGAATCATTGCTCTGGCTATTCTTACTGCAAGTAAGTATCTCAAATTTTAATACCATTTAAATAATGATGTAATATGAAGATGAGATGTGCATTATTTTTTCAATGATTTTCAGTTACTATAGTTTTTCAGTACAACAGTCTACTAATACCTGACCTTTTCTATGATATACTGCCTTATGTTGGTGATTGTATGTTGTTTTATATTCTACATGTCCTCTTAATAACAAACCCTAAATAATACACGTTTTTCCAACTGGTCATGGAAATGACTGTGACCTTTGGTCCTGTGAGTCTACTTCCCAAATATGCTTTGGATAATTTTCTAAATTAAGTAAGGGCTCTAACTTACTGTGGACTGTTAAAGTGATTCCAGGGGGCTGGATTTAGATACTGAAGAATCAAGATGGAATGTAAATGTACACGGGCCTAAATAAAATAATATTTTCTGATCTTAGAAAATGGTCAGAAATAAACATAACTAACATTGATTTCTTCTGCTTGGTTTGGAATCTTGGTAGTTAGTTTTCAGTATCATATGTCATTTGTTTCCTGTTTTCTTGTAGTTGTTGCTGTTATAGTAGTTTGTACGTGCCTATACAGATGTCTTTTCAGTGGGAAGAAGGAAGAGAAGGATATGAAAGAGAAGGCGAAGGAAATAAAAGAGAAGGAAGAGAGGGAAATGAGAGAGAAGGAGGAGAGGAAGGAGAAGGAGAGGAAGGAGAAGGAGGAGAAGGAGAAGGAGGAGAAGAAAGAGGAGAGGAAGGAGAAGGAGATGAAGGAGAAAGAGAAGGAGAAGAAGGAGAAGGAAAAGGAGAAGAAGGAGAAAGAGAAGAAGCAGAAAGAGGAGAAGGAGATGAAAGGGTAAATCAAAACACATTTCCTCTAACTTATTCTAGCCTTTTTACTTTTGACATATTTTTGTGCAGTTTTGTTTGTCTTCTGTATTGCATGCTATATTTTTTTTAAATGTGCCTGCATGAGTACACTGTCTGAATTTCATTTCATTATTAGAAATGTTTTTAGCTGCTTTTAATATTACTGCACCAGGAGGAATTTGTGCAGAATTTTTTCAGCTACTATGACTGTAAGAAAAATTTCTGTGCAGTTTGAGGTTTAAGTTCTACAGCAAATCATGGATGGTTATGGGGTTTTCCCCACCCAAGGTATATCCTCCTCCCTAGATTGGTCTAGTGGCCCAGATGAACTTTTAAATGGTTCACTGTGAAGACTTTGGCATTTATAGTCACTAGAATTTTTATGATGAAGATCTCCATTAGTCTGTATAACGTAGATCAGTGTAAGAAGCTATGTAGCTAAAAACTGATTTCATTTAGAGTTATTTATATGTTATACTGAAGAATTAAAAGCAGCATTATTTGATTTCCCCTTTATGTTTTCTTAATTTGCTAAGTGGCAGTGAAACTGATGGGGTTAAAATTACTGAAAGGAGTAGGATTTACAAGGCATCTCATTAGCTTTCTCTTGATCTATAAAAATGAAAAAAGTCTGCTAGAGGTACTGAGAATTTAAAAGTGCACAAATTCATATTGTTTAAGGAAAATAGAGGTTTTAAACATAAAACTTAAATTTTAAGGAAATAATTCACAGTTTAATGAAATATTAGAAATAAGTCATGGCTAATAAACCTGATTAACATAGGCATAAAAAATCCTTAACAGAATTCAACAAACATTAAATGGATCACACACTGTGATCAAGTAGAATTTGTAGCAGTGATGCAAGGATGGTTCACATCTGTAAAATAATCAATGTGCTACACCACATTAACAAAATATAGAATAAAAGTTATACAATCTTATCAATCAGTTCAGTTCAGTCGATTAGTCATGTCCGACTCTTTGCGACCCCATGAACCACAGCAGCCAGGCTTCCTTGTCTATCACCAACTCCCGGAGTCCACCCAAACTCATGTCCATTGAGTCAGTGATGCCATCCAACCATCTCATCCTCTGTCGTCCCCTTCTCCTCCTGCCCTCAATCTTTCCCAGCATCGGGGTCTTTTCCATGAGTCAGCTCTTCACATCAGGTGGCCAAAGTATTGGAGTTTCAGCTTCAGCATCAGTCCTTCCAGTGAACACCCAGGACTGATCTCCTTTAGGATGGACTGGTTGGATCTCCTTGCAGTCCAAGGGACTCTCAAGAGTCTTCTCCAACACCACACTTCAAAAGCATCAATTCTTCTGCACTCAGCTTTCTTTAGAGTCCAACTCTCACATCCATACATGACCACTGGAAAAACCATAGCCTTGACTAGATGGACCTTTGTTGACAGAGTAATGTCTCTGCTTTTTGATATGCTGTCTAGGTTGGTCATAACTTTCCTTCCAAGGACCAAGTGTCTTTTCATTTCATGGCTGCAATCACCATCTGCAGTGACTTTGGAGCCCCCAAAACTAAAATCTGCCACTGTTTCCCCATCTATTTGCCATGAAATGATAGGACCAGATGCCATGATCTTAGTTCTCTGAATGTTGAGCTTTAAGCCAACTTTTTTACTCTCCTCTTTCACTTTCATCAAGAGGCTCTTCAGTTCTTCTTCACTTTCTGCCATAAGGGTGGTGTCATCTGCATATCTGAGGTTATCAATATTTCTCCTGGCAATCTTAATTCCAGCTTGTGCTTCTTCCAGCCAAGCATTTCTCATGATGTACTCTGCATATATGTTAAATAAGCAGGGTGACAATATACAGCCTTGATGTATTCCTTTCCCTATTTGGAACCAGTCTGTTGTTCCATGTCCAGTTCTAACTGTTGCTTCCTGACCTGCATACAGGTTTCTCAAGAGGCAGGTCAGGTGGTCTGATATTCCCATCTCTTTCAGAATTTTCCACAGTTTATTGTGAGCCACAGTCAAAGCTTTGGCATAGTCAATAAAGCAGAAATAGATCATTTTCTGGAACTCTCTTGCTTTTTTGATGATACAGTGAAGGTTGCCAATTTGATCTGGTTCCTCTGCCTTTTCTAAAACCAGCTTGAACATCTGGAAGTTCACAGTTCATGTATTGCTGAAGCCTGGCTTGGAGAATTTTTGAGCATTACTCTACTAGCATGTGAGATGAGTGCAATTGTGCGGTAGTTTGAGCATCCTTTGGCATTGCCTTTCTTTAGGATTGGAATGAAACCTGACCTTTTCCAGTCCTGTGGCCACTGCTGAGTTTTCCAAATTTGCTGGCCTATTGAGTGTGGCACTTTCACAGCATCATCTTTTAGGATTTGAAATAGCTCAACTAGAATTCCATCACCTCCACTAGCTTTGTTCGTAGTGGTGCTTCCTAAGGCCCACTTGACTTCACATTCCAGGATGTCTGACTCTAGGTGAGTGATCACACCATCATGATTATCTGGGTCATGAAGATCTTTTTCCTACAGTTCTTCTGTGTATTCTTGCCACCTCTTCTGAATATCTTCTCCTTCTGTTAGGTCCATACCATTTCTGTCCTTTATTTTGCCCATCCTTGCATGAAATGTTCCCTTGGTATCTCTAATTTTCTTGAAGAGATCTCTAGTCTTTCCCATTCTATTGTTTTGCTCTATTTCTTTGCATTGATAGCTGAGGAAGGCTATCTTATCTCTCCTGGCTATTCTTTGTAACTCTGCATTCAAATGGGTATATCTTTCCTTTTCCCCTTTGCTTTTTGCTTCTCTTCTTTTCACAGCTATTTGTAAGGCCTCCTCAGACAGCCATTTTGTTTTTTGCATTTCTTTTTCTTGGGGATGGTCTTGATGTACAATGTCATGAACCTCTGTCCATAGTTCACTAGGCACTCTGTCTGTCAGATTTAGTCCCTTAAATCTATTTCTCACTTCCACTGTTTAATCATAAAGGATTTGATTTAGGTCATACCTAAATGGTCTAGTGGTTTTCCACGCTTTCTTCAATTTCAGTCTGAATTTGGTAATAAGGAGTTCATGATCTGAGCCACAGTCAACTCCTGGTCTTGTTTTTGCTGACTGTATAGAGCTTCTCCATCTTTGGCTGCAAAGAATATAATCAATCGGATTTCAGTGTTGGCCATCTGGTGATGTCCATGTGTAGAGTCTTCTCTTGTGTTATAGGAAGAGGTGTTTGTTATGACCAGTGCGTTTTCTTGGCAGAACTCTGTTAGCCTTTGCCCTGCTTCATTCTGTACTCCAAGGTCAAACGTGCCTGTTACTCCAGGTGTTTCTTGACTTCCAACTTTTGCATTCCAATCCCCTATAATGAAAAGGACATCTTTTTGGGGTGTTAGTTCTAGAAGGGCTTGTAGTTCTTCATAGACCCATTGAACTTCAGCTTCTTCAGTGTTACTGGTAAGGGCATAGACTTGGATTACTGTGATATTGAATGGTTTGCCTTGGAAATGAACAGAGATCTTTCTGTCATTTTTGAGACAGCATCCAAGTACTGCGTTTTGGACTCTTTTGTTGACTATGGTGGCTACTCCATTTTTCTAAGGGATTCCTGCCCACAGTAGTAGATACAATGGTCATCTGAGTTAAATTCACCCATTCCAGTCCATTTTAGTTCACTGATTCCTAGAATGTCGATGTTCACTCTTGCCATCTCCTGTTTGATCACTTCCAATTTGCCTTGATTCATGGACCTAACATTCCAGGTTCCTATGCAATATTTCTCTTTATAGCATCAGACGTTGCTTCCATCACCAGACACATCCACAACTGGGTGTTGTTTTTGCTTTGGCTCTATCCCTTCATTCTTTCTGGCATTATTTCTCCACTGATCTCTAGTAGCATATTGGGCACCTGCTGACCGGGGAGTTCATCTTTCAGTGTCTTGTCTTTTTGCCTTTTCACACTGCTCATGAGGTTCTCAAGGCAAGAATACTGAAGTGGTTTGCCACTGCCTTCTCCAGTGGGCCACATTCTGTCAGACCTCTCCACCATGACCATCTTGGGTGGCCCCACACGGCATGGCTTAGTTTCATTGAGTTAGACAAGGCTGTGGTCCATGTGATCAGATTGGCTAGTTTTCTGTGATTGTGGTTTCAATCTGTCTACCCTCTGATGCCCTCTCTCAGCACCTACGGTCTTCCTTGGGTTTCTCTTACCTTGGACATGTGATATCTCTTCATGGCTGCTCCAGCAAAGGGCAGCGCTGCTCCCTACAACAGATGCATAAAAAGCATTTGACAAAATTTAGCATCCATTTATGATAAAAACTCTGAGTTAAGTGGGTACAAAAGGTACATACCTGAATATAATAAGGGCCATAATGACAGGTTCACAGCTAATATCATAATCAGTAGTTAAAAGCTTAAAACTTTTACTCTAATATCAGGAACAAGACAAACCATTTTATTCAACATCAACGTTGCCATTTTATTCAACATAGAATTGGAACACCAAGCCACAGAAATCAGAGAAGAAAAAAATGTCATCCAAATTCAAAAGGAAAAAGTGAAACCGTCACTATTTGCAGGAGACATGATATTATATATAGAAAACCTTAAAAGCCAGGGATCTTTTAGAGCTAATAAACAAATTCAGTAAAGTTACAAAATACAAAATTAACACACAAATATCTGTTGCATCTCTTACTTTAACAACAAACTATCATAAAGAGAAATTAATCAAACAGTCTCATTTACAATAACATCAAAAAAAAAAAGTACCTGTATTTAACCAAGGAGCTGGAAGACCTGTATACAGAAAATTATGTCATTAATTAAAGAAATTGAAGAAGACAAATAAATGGAAAGATATTTCATGTTCTTGGATCAGAAGAATTAACACTGTTAACATGTTCAGACTAACCAAAGCAATCTATAGATTTAGTGTAATCCCTATCAAAATTCCAATGGCATTTTTCACAGAAATAGAACAAACAATCCTAAAAATTTCATATAAGCCAAAGGACCACAAATGGTCAAAGCAATCTTAAGGAAAAAAAAAAAAAAAACAGCTGGAGACCATGCTCCATGGTTTCAAACTGTATTATAATGCTCTAGAAATCTAATTTTTTTTAGCTCATTATATTCAATTTAATTACCTCTGAAATACATAGAAACATTTTACATATTTCCTTTGGTTCACATTTCTAAGAAACAAAGTGATGGAAGAGATGTTTAAAAGCTACAGGTGCTGGAGGGCAAGGACCAAGTGAAGCCCTGACAAGTAGACAGAGTTTCCCCAGACTAATTCAGAAGCTCAGAGAGAACAGCATTCTCTGCACATGTGTATGCAGTGTTAGCCTAAAAGCAGTCACATAGATCAATGGGACAGAATAGAGAGCCCTGAAATAAATCCCCACTCATGTGGTCCATTATGGTGTCAGGAAAACTGAACAGCTATATGCAAAAGAATAAACCTGGACTATCATCTTACACCATCCAGGAAAATTAACTCAAAGTAGATTCAAGACTTGAACATAAGACCTAAACTCATAAAACTCCTAGAAGAAAATGTAAGCAGAAGCTCATTGATATCCATCTCAGCAATGATATTTTTTAAATTTGACACCAATAGCAAAGGCAATAAAATAAAAATAAACAAGGGGACTACATCAAACTAGGGCTTCCCTGGTGACTCAGACAGTGAAGTGTCTGCCTGCAATGCGGGAGACCCGGGTTTGATCCCTGGGTTGGGAAGGTCCCCTGGAGAAGGAAGTGGCAACCCACTCCAGTACAAAATCCCATGGATGGAGGAGCCTGGTAGGCTACAATCCACGTGGTTGCAAGAAGCTGGACACGACTGAGCGACTTCACTTCACATCAAACTAAAAAAGCTTCTGTACAGCAAAGGAAATCATCAACAAAATGAAAGGGCAACCTACTGAATGGAAGAAAATAATTGCAAATAATATATATTTCCAAAATACATGAAGAACTCACACCACTCAGTAGTAAAACATCAAACAATGTGATTTAAAATGGGAATAGGATCTGAATGGACATTTTCCAAAGAAGAGACATAGATCACCAAAAGTTACATGAAAAGATGCTCAACATTACTAATCATCAGGGAAATGCCAATCAAAACCCCAAATGTTATATCATCTCATAATCAAGGTTCCTCAAAATATAAAAAATACAACTACCATACAATGCAGCAGTTCCACTCTGGGTATTTATCCAAAGGAAATGAAAACACTAACTTGAAAAGATATCTGTACCCCAATATTCATTGCAGCATTATTCATTAGCCTAGATACAGAAACAATGTAAGCGTCTATTGATGGATGAATGGATAAAGAAAATGTGAGAGATAGGTAGATAGATAGATAATAGAATATTATTAAGCCATAACAAAGAATGAAATCTTGCCATTTGCAGCAATATGGATGGACATGGACCGTGATGGCATTTTTCTAAGTGAAATAAATCAGATAAAGAAAGACAAATATTGTATGATCTCACTTATATGTGGAATTTTTCAAAAAAGAAAGAAAGAAAGAAAAAAAAGCTCATACATGGAGAAAACAGGTAGGGCCAGAGGCAGGAGCTGGGGGTTTGGCAAATTAGGTGAAAGAAGTCAAAAGTTACAAACTTCCAGTTATAAGTCATGGGGATGTAATGTACTGCACGGTGACTCTAGTAATGCTGTATTGCATACTGAAAGTTCTAAAGAGAGTATAAAAGGTTCTTATCACAAGAAAAAAATAGTCTGTACATATGTATGGTGTTGGATATCTACAAGACACTGTAATGTTCATTTTGCAGTATTTTATATATATATATGTATATATATATATATTATAAGTACACCTAAAGCTAAGACAGTGCTATCTCTCAATTTTAAGAAAAAGCCCATATTTTACAACATAATATCTAAATTATCTTTGTAAAGAAAACAAAAAAATGCCACACTAAAATTGTAAAATATATTGGAAAGATATTATATCTGTAACCAGTGAAACATAATTAATCATATATGCAGTAGCATAATTTAAGAAAAAAATATTTTCAAAAAGTAGTGTGGGAAGGGTAATTAATAATTGCTTTTGCTAAAATATAAGGTATGGCTGACTCTTCATTACAAGGTGATTAGAGGTGCAGTCGAAAACCCACACATAGTTTTACCTTTATTCTCCCACATCCACTGCCAGTCCGTGGCTCTGCATTTACGATTCCACCCGCTGCAGATGCCGCCGTCCTTAGGCAGGAATTTAAATTTAAATTGTTGAAGAACATTCTAGGTCTAAGGAAAATAGGCAAACCTGGCATTCTAAAACTTTTTAATTCTTGGTAATATTGTAACCAAGAATGAATAATTTTATATACTAAAAATGTATATATTTGTACTCAAGAGAAGAATTTAACATAGTCTATTAACTTCCAGAAATATTGCAAAATTGAGTGAGGGCACACACATTTTTTTTCATAACCTGCATGGCTTTCGTCATTTTCCAGGCTCATTCATTCAGAAAAGCTTACCCTAAAATGGTCAGTCTTTATAATCTTAGCGCTGCTGCCCTCCTGTGGACTATTAAGGTATCTGACGGTCCCTTTCTTACATTGGTCAGATTTCCATCATTGCAGATTCCCAGAAGCCATTTTTTATTTTGTTTTAATTAACTAGCTATTTTCTTCTTGCCTTCTAGGAAATTAACTTTTGAAAAGAGGCTAACATCTGTGTGCTCAGTCAACTGTTTTTCCTTCACTCTGGCTTAAAAATCTAAAGAAAGTGACCAAATTGCCTTAAGTATGAATCACATTGAGAAAGGAACCGCCCTGACTCCTGACTTGCTAGCCACCCCCAACCGCCCAAAAAAAACAAACTTGTTTGGGGTAGTAAATTCATATTAGCTGGGCATCAAACTTAGGCACTCAGCCTTTTTATTGTCCAGCTCTCACATCCATACATGACTACTGGAAAAACCGTAGCTTTGACTAGACGGAACTTTGGTTGACAAAGTAATGTCTCTGTTTTTAATATGTTGTCTACATTGGTCATAACTTTCCTTCCAAGGAATAAGCATCTTTTAATTTCATAGCTGCAGTCACCATCTGCAGTGATTTTGGAGCCCAAAAAATAAAGTCTGCCACTGTTTCCACTGTTTCTCCATCTATTTGCCATGAAGTGATGGGACCGGATGCCATGATCTTTGTTTTCTGAATGTTGAGCTTTAAGCCAACTTTTTCACTCTCCTCTTTCACTTTCATCAAGAGGCTCTTTAGTTCTTCTTCACTTTCTGCCATAAGAGTGGTGTCATCTGCATATCTGAGATTATTGATATTTCTCCCGGCAATCTTGATTTCAGCTTGTGCTTCCTCCAGCCAAGCATTTCTCATGATGTACTCTGCATAGAAGTTAAATAAGCAAGGTGGCAATATACAGCCTTGACGGACTCCTTTTCCTATTTGGAACCAGTCTGTTGTTCCATGTCTAGTTCTAACTGTTGCTTCCTGACCTGCATACAGATTTCTCAGGAGGCAGGTCATGTGGTCTGGTATTCCCATCTCCTTCAGAATTTTCCACAGTTTATTGTGAGCCACAGTCAAAGGCTTTGGCATAGTCAATAAAGCAGAAATAGATGTTTTTCTGGAACTCTTTTGCTTTTTCGATGATCCAGCGGACATTGGCAATTTGATCTCTGATTCCTAGGCCTTTTCTAAAACCAGCTTGAACATCTGGAAGTTCACAGTTCATGTATTGCTGAAGCCTGGCTTGGAGAATTTTGAGCATTACTTGTGTGAGATGAGGGCAATGTGCAGTAGTTTGAGCATTCTTTGGCATTGCCTTTCTTTGGGATTGGAATAAAACCTGAACTTTTCTAGTCCTGTGGCCACTGCTGAGTTTTCCAAATTTGCTGCCATATTGAGTGTGGCACTTTCACAGCATCATCTTTCAGGATTTGAAATAGCTCAACTGGAATTCCATCACCTCCACTAGCTTCATTCTTAGTGATCCTTCCTAAGGCCCACTTGACTTCACATTCCAGGATGTCTGGCTCTAGGTGAGTGATCATACCATCGTGATTATCTGGGTCATGAAGATCTTTTTCCTACAGTAGTTCTGTGTATTCTTGCCACCTCTTCTGAATATCTTCTCCTTCTGTTAGGTCCATACCATTTCTGTCCTTTATTGAGCCCATCTTTGCATGAAATTTTCCCTTGGTATCTCTAATATTTTTGAAGAAATCTCTAGTCTTTCTCATTCTACTGTTTTCCTCTATTTCTTTGCACTGATCATGAGGAAGTCTTTCTTATCTCTCCTTGCCAGTCTTTGTAACTCTGCATTCAAATGGGTGTATCTTTCTTTTTCTCCTTTGCTTTTTGCTTCTCTTCTTTTCACAGCTATTTGTAAGGCCTCCTCAGACAGCCATTTTCTTTTTCTTGGGGTGGTCTTGCTCCCTGTCTCATGTATAATGTCACGAACCTCCGTCTATAGTTCATCAGGCACTCTGTCTATCAGATCTAGTCCCTTAAATCTATTTCTCACTTCCACTGTATAATCATTAGCAATTTGATTTAGGTCATACCTGAATGGCCTAGTGGTTTTCCCTACTTTCTTCAATTTAAGTCTGAATTTGGCAATAAGGTAGAGAAGGCAATGGCACCCCACTCCAGTACTCTTGCCTGGAAAATCCCATGGATGGAGGAGCCTGGTAGGCTGCGGTCCTTGGGGTTGCTAAGAGTTGGACACGACTGAGCGACTTCACTTTCACTTTTCACTTTCATGCATTGGAGAAGGAAACGGCAACCCACTCCAGTGTTCTTGCCTGGAGAATCCCAGGGACGGGAGCCTGGTGGGCTGCCATCTATGGGGTCGCACATTGTTGGACACAACTGAAACTACTTAGCTGCAGCTGCAGTTGGAAATAAGGAGTTCATGATCTGAGCCACAGTCAGCTCCTGGTCTTGCTTTTGCTGACTTACAGAGCTTCTCCATCTTTGGCTGCAAAGAATATAATCAGTCTGATTTCGGTGTTGACCATCTGGTGATGTCAATGTGTAGAGTCTTCTCTTGTGTTGTTGGAAGAGGGTGTTTGCTATGACCAGTGCATTCTCTTGGCAGAATTCTATTAGCCTTTTCCCTGCTTCATTCTGTACTCCAAGACCAAATTTGCCTGTTATTCCAGGTGTTTCTTGACTTCCTACTTTTTCATTCCAGTCCCTATATTTAAAAGGACATCATTTTTGGGGTGTTAATTCCAGAAGGTCTTGTAGGTCTTCATAAAACTGCTCAACTTCAGCTTCTTCAGCATTACTGATTGGGGCATAGACTTGTATTACCGTGATATTGAATGGTTTGCCTTGGAAACAGAGATCATTCTGTCGTTTTTGAGATTTCTGGGGTTCTGTATTTCCTTGTGTTCCATACACTATTTGTGAAGGATGTCTAACAGCCTCCAGAGGTATCTGAGTCCTAATGCCTGCAAACTGGGAATGTTTTCTTATAACTAAAAAAAAAAGGTCTTTGAAGAAAAGATCTTGGATGGGGAGATTATCCCCCCAAGGTGGGGCCCTAAATGTAACCATGTTTAATCCTCACAAGAAGAATGCAGAGGGAGACCTGAGTACAGCAGAAAGACAGTGAGACCGCTGAGGCAGCGTGCCAGGGTGCTGGCTCGGAGGACGCAGGAGGGGGCCGCAAGCCAAAGCACGCAGCTCTGCAAGCTGAAAAAGGCGAGGAAACAGATTCCCTACCAGTACATCCCTGGGGACTGTGGCCCTGCCTGTAACCTGATCTCACGCTCCGACCTCCAGAACTCAAAGAACACACATGCGTTGTTTTAAACAGCAATCGTGTGAATGTTTGCATCACATCGAAATTCCTGTTAAAATACTACTCCAGAGGTGTCAGCATTAGCCAGTGAGGGCCACTGGGAAGTCATTAGGTCTTGAGGGTGGAGGCCTCCTGACTCGGGATTAGGGTCCTTATGAAAAAAGACCCAGTAAAATTTGCTCACCCTGCTGCCCCAGGAAGTTACCGCTAGGGGGCACTGTCTGCAAACCAGAAAGCTGGTTCTCCCCAGACACCACCTCCGCCAGGGCCTCGATCTTGGTGTTCTCAGATTCCAAACTGCGAGAAAGAAATCTGCTGTTTACAGGCTGCCTTGCCTGGAGTGTTTGTCAGAGCCGCCCGGAGCCCCTATGACAAACACCAGGTTTGCTGTACTTTGTGAAAGCAGCCACAGAAAAGCTAAGACAGAGGGGCTCTCGCCCCTGATTGCACAGCGGCATAACCTGCGCAACTTGCAAGTCAGAATTGTAGGGGTGGGACCTGAAAACCACCACTCTAACGGCCCCTCGGGTGATTGTGATGGGAAGGTGGGTGGAATCACATTAGAACAGACCCAAAGCAGAGCGTTCTTGTGTTCAAGGAAAACTCTCAAACTGCCCCCCGAATGTAAACACACCAGTCTGCTAGGCACCCCCATAAAACTATACACCAGCTTCTCAAAACGCGGAGTTGCCAACATCTTACACGAAGACTTACCAGGTCCGAGATTTAGCGCAGTCTTTTTACTCTAAGTTGGTCAAAGATTCGACTTCTCTCCTGTTTATTGAGATTGACCGGCCCTTAGTTCCGCAGCTGGAAATTCTTTGCCAGTGCAACCGGCGTGAGGCTGCGGGTGCCTTCAGCCCAATGCACTCTCCACTGATACGCTTCCAGTAAATATGTGGCAAAACTCAGGTAATGCCTGGCAAAGAATTTTCTAGCCAGGTAGAAATCATCGCTTGGAAAACCGGACTCAAGATATCTCCAAAAGAAACATTTTGCTTAGCAATTTATTAGGAAAAATCACTTGGAATGCTGATTTTAGGTAAAGAGCTGCTAGCCTGCAGATGAATAAAGCAAGATAAACCTAAATGAGGGTCACCTTAGTTACTTGGGGCATGCATTTTGCTTTTCATGACCCAGCCTTAAGCACTGTTAAAAATTAAGCATTCATGAGAACTCCAGAAACTACTTTTACGGAAAAGATGTCCCAAGTCACTGTTTTTTATGCTATTATGTTCAACTCTGTCTTCTGGCACTTTCTCATTTGGGAGCTGGAATCACAGCAACCTGCTAGCAGAATCTTTGAGTTACTTGTTTTTTTGGCAATATCTAGCCTAGAGCCAGGACACAGTAGGTGAATCAGAAGTTGTTCGGTTTGTTACAGCTGAACCAAAGCTGTCGTGCCCATAGGTCTGTGGTAGCTTCCTCAGCAGAGAGGTGAATAAAGCAATCCAGGGTCTTAACTGTTCCCACATCCTGGGAACCAGAACCTGAATTCTCCAGCCAACAGCCCCAAATAGCCCTGCAGCTACAGTGGGAGGTGCCCCCCATTCCCAGGGAAGTTTTCCCAACAGAGGCTTCACCCACCTCACCCCACCCCACCAGGCAGGGCAGCCAGCTGGGGGGAGACTGGCAGGAACTGGACCTTGAAAGGCTTCCCAGGTGGTTGAGATGCCACCGCTTAAGGAGAACCACTGGTGTGAAAGCAAAGTCCTGCAGGAAGGTCAGGAAATGGCTACCCGCTCCCATATTCTTGCCTGGAGAATCCCATGGACAGAGGAGCCTGGCGGGCCACAGTCCGCGGGGTCGCAAAGAGTCAGACATGCCTGAGCACAGCACAGAAAACAGTTTAAAACACCACAATTTTTAGTAAATTTCCTATCTTCCTGAACTACTTCTTCAGATATCAGTGTGAACTAATCTAAACCTGGCATCTCATAGTTACACCATGTCAGAAATCTTATTTTCAACAGAAGATTGTATTAATATTAATAGAAGTAGATACAGGAGAAGGTAAAGATATGAGAGAGGCATTTAGGGCTAATATATAGGCAATTCAATTTTTTCTTAATGACAAAAATAATACAAGTTATGTCCTATTTTCTCCTAAACAGAAATAAATTTGCAAAGCCCTGTCTGTATTATCTGGGAAGGCACTCGACTTACTTGTGTCCCCATGCCCCTGGAGGAACATGTTTTCCACTAATATCTGTGGAAACAAAATCTACATTACTTTTTAAGAATTTAGAATTAGTAATTCATTTTTTGAAGCATTAAAGATCATCCAGTGATCTTTCTCAGTGGGTCTGTGCATATGTTCTGAGGATGCTCAGCTGATATAGCAATAGGATATAAAGGCTTGAGATAAAAATGACAAGGCTTCCTATGAGAATCCTTTTTCTAGTGTTATTCCAATAGTTTGAAGGGGAAATAGAGTTATTTCTGTATTTACACAAATACATATGTAAGGGAGCAGAAGGCAAATGAGGCAGGATAGTTTACAATGAATATAACAGAGAATATTGTGATTTCAGGAATGCTTTAAGTGATGCCTCCAAATCTCTTGGGCAATGCATTCCTTTCCTTTACTGTTAGGGTACTAGGGTAGAAAAGCTGTACAAAATGATTCATAGCAGTCTGTGCTACCTCCAAATATAAACAGACTAATTCCAGACTATGAAAACGTAGGTTGTCTTTACAAGTTATTTAAAAAATATATTCCATAAGAATGCTCAAAATATCATTTGACTTGGCCTTATTCCTGCCAGGTTACCTGCCTAAAACACATTTCACCTTTCTATCTAAGTTGCATTAATATAGCTCAGAATTCACTCACCCATGAACCTCTCCCAAACAATTCCAAAGTGATATCTTTCTTTGGAACTCATAGCCTTTCCTCTCCATACCAGTTGTACTTATTTTTAAACAATTTTAAAAAATAAACCATTTTCCCTGAGTAATATGTGCTTATTATTGAACACACAGAAAATACAGAAAAATATAAAAATTATCTGTAATGGCCTCCTTCCAGTGGTAGCGTTCTTAAGCTTCTTGCATATTATTTTACATTTCCAGGTTTGTATCTTGAGATTATACTGACTGTATAATACTGATATCTTTTTAAAAATTTTTACTAAATGACAACCATTTCACCCTTTACTCAAAATTGTATATGAACACACCCCATAGCATTTGACAATCATATCTTTTAATTGCATTCTTTCAATTTCTCATTCATTCTTCTAACATTGAGTAGTCATTTTAATTTACCATAGATTGTGCTTTTATGTTTTCTTTCCCATGCTAAATTAACATTTGTGTAAGGCTCACTTTTTTAATTTACATAATTTCTGAGTATAGATAATCAAATGAGAAGTGTAAATATTTGAGAATGGATTTATCAAAATTACAATTATTCCCCAATCTTTGGAAAGCATACTTTACAGCATTTCAAATTGTGCACGTTGACTACTGAGCACCTTTCAAATAAAACAGTAGGAGGTCCTCAATGAATTTGTCTCAACCTTTTCTTTTAAAATAGTTTCTTTGTTCACAACGTTCCAAAGTAGCAAAGTTAATCATTTGCAGCAACATATGGTGGATAAGGATTGGGTCAGAGTCCATACAGAGTCTAATTTCTGTGCACCTGGACAGGTCCAGGGGCAGAGAGCGCAACACAGGTAAAGAAGCAGACTCCAGACGCAGCCTCATGCTGGAGCCATCAGAACGTGTTCCGGAATCAGGCTCTTTTCATTTAGTTGCTTAACTCTGAAACCTCTTGCCTTTGACAAAAGAAACAGTAAGTAAAGGTCAAGTCACTCAATACTCCCTCTCTTATCTACTCGGTGCCTAGATTTACGCCATACTTTTTCTTGCACTCAACATAGGAACCACGGCAGGGAGGAAGTAGATGCTTCTTTTGAATTTATATCGATAATGTATGTGTCGTCCTTGCATCATGATTATCAGCATAAAAATTTTGAGTAATTCATAGGATGATCACGCTCTCATCTAGATAAAAATCTGTTATTTCAGTGTCCTTCCTTGACAAAGTAATATAAAGCTGGAGAATACCTTATATTAAAATGTTGATTGAAAAGGAGCCAATTCATGCCACCAGAGTAAGATCTGAGAGTTATAAAATGTAAGAAGTGACTTCACAGAGATGCGAACATGTACCCTTGAAGATGCTGGAGCTCTCCCAGCATGCAACGAAGCTCCCTCCTCTTAGTCTGGATTCTGGTCACCCCTTCACCCTCTTCTATTGTGCTGAAAGCAAACATTATCTAGTCAGGAGAAACTACACTTGGGATTTATAAGCAATCTCAATTACTTAAAAGAAAGATATCACCTAGGATTTCTATTTACATGTTCATCATCTTTCTTATTTTCAAATGTTTATAATATAGAAGGGAGTCATCAAGGAGAATTTAGAAAATGCAGGAAGATAATATGTAACACTTATCAGTCACATGTACTTATATTACTCAATGATAGCTATTATTAATACTTTAATTTTCTTGTAATCTTTCTTTATATGTTTCTTTAAACACATACACCTTTCTTAAATAGCTATTATTTTTATACAATTATTATTCTTAAAGTTATTATTATTTTGTAGATTTATACTATATTCCCTGTAGACGGACTAAAGTAATATATATAGTGTATCAGTTTTCCACTTTCTTAAGGGAAAAAAATGTAATTGCAAGAGATCCATGATTTTTTTTTAAACTTCGGTTATCTATGGAAATACTGTATGTATTAACTATGGATAAAATACTATATTGCCTAACTTTACCTGTAGTGTTGAGCAACTCTGTTCACCTCTGGCCTCACATTTTTTATCTGAAAAGCAGGAACTGCAACAATTGGTCTAGAAGCTATTCCTAGTGAAAGCATTCTAATTTTGCTTCATTTGCTTTTTGTATGGTTAAGCGTGAGATGTAAGTCAGTTTAAGTCTACCATGTTTAAATGCACTGTCTCCACCATTATAAAAAGAGAGGAATAAAAGATACTATCTTTGCAAACCTACTCCTGGAATACGGTTTGTAACATATTTACTGTGTGAAGCTTCCAAAAGCCAAGAGGAAACAAAGTGAGATGGTGGTCCTTCTGAGAAACGCCCTCCTCTCTGCGCCTGGCTGGGTTCCAGATCCCTGTGTTGGGTGTGGCTCCACAGTAATTCTCCTGAGGTCTGGCAGGCGCCTGCCAGGTGCAAGTGGAGGTGGGGAGGTGGCGGGGCTCCCAGGACCAACATCAGAAAGGTGGCTTAACTATCCTCCGTTAAGCCATTCTCTTTCAGGTTTTCACAAATGCCTAACCTGTAGAGAGGGGCAAGCCCCCCTTCTGAGAGCATTGACAGGCCCCTTCATGCTGCTGTGCCCACTTCTGAAAAGCAGAATGTAAATATACCCATTGAGGAGGCAAAGGATCATCTAACTTTGTTTCATTTAACAAAGTCCCCCAGTTCATTTATTTTTATTCTTTGGTTGCACTTTGTGGCATACAAGAGCCTAGTTAGTTCCCTGGCCAGGGATCGAACCCATGCCCCCTGAAGTGGAAGCACAGAGTCTTACTCCAGGGAAGTCGCTGCAACTCTTCGTTTAATGACATCCCCGGACACCTCTCTCTACCCTACCATCATTCCTAAAGTTTGCGGGAGAGCTGCTACAGAGCTCAGAGCCTGTACTCTCTGTTCTGTCCCCATTTTCTCATTGGCACTTTAACAAAATCTTCAGGGGGAGTTGGAGGAACCACTAGTGTTTAAGCCCCTACTTCACGCAAAGCCTGACCCTTAAGTTCTATTCCTCTCAGGACCTTAGAAAGTTCATAGTCAATACCCCTCCCCCACCTTGGAACTCTGTCACTAAAATGATCTCAAGGCTAAGGGTTAGACAGTGAACAGATCCACTTCACAGCTCAGCTTGTCTGCCTGATTTAGGAAAGCTTTCTGTGCAGACACTTGTAGGTCATTCTTTTCAGAGGCAAATTCTGCATTGTTCCCAGAACCTAACATTATTAAAATCTCTCATAACTTTCCCAAGATTTGGTAAATCCACACGGGGGAGGAATAGCAGAGACATGTTAAATGCATCTGACAGCAACACCCATTTATTTTATTCAGTATTTGATGGGTATTTGTTATGCACCTAATATAGGTCTAGAACTGTCTCAGTATTGGAGATACAGCAAGAAAACTCTCTCTGCCCCATGGAACTTGTACAGGAAAATAGAGAACAAGGTTCAAAACCTTGCAAATGGAACCTCCTTTTTGTCAAATCAAAATAAGCCGAAGAAATCCATGTGAAAGTCTTTAATTTAGAATAGTTTCATAAATCTTAGGTGTAGAAATTTTAGAGATCATAAGAACATTTCAGTAAAGCCCAACCTTTAAATATGATATACCAACTGAAACTAGGAAACCAAAAAATAGCCTTATCTCTTTCCTACCTTTTAAAAATCTGATGAGGAAACACACACTACTTACTTACAGACCTAAAACTACACAGGAAACTTTTTCTCAGTTTTATTGAAATATAATTAAATGGATTCTCTTTTCACAAATAATTGCCAACAATAAACCACAGATTATTTCTGTTACACCACTCTTTCACAAATACAAGAATTAAAAGAAATTTCAGTTCTCTCTCATTGTGTTTCCTTTCATTGTCTTAATTATAACTCCTTTAATTGCATTATCATGGATGGAATATCTGGATTTTATGACCCAAGACACTAAAGTATTTCTTTTATACATCACACCCACACTTTGGGTTTTTTTGTTTTTTTTTTTTTTCACACTTTGGGTTTTATATGCTCTTCCAAGAATTCAAAAAATTGTGTTGGTCTGAGAGGAAGAAGTTCCATGGTTTGTGTATCCCAGACTATCTTTAGCATATTTCAGATATAAAATTGCTTAAATGTTTATAAAGTATTGTAATTCCAGCTGATACATTTGACTTTTACAAGGAGAATTTTCATTTCCTCGCCATCCTCTCATACCTTTACTCTGTGTGATACAGGCTCTGTCGCAGCCATCCTATGAACAAAGTAACATTTGAAATGGAGGTTGCATGTAAATTTTTTTCTTTGCCTGGTAACATAGGGTCAATATAGAAAGCTGAAAAGCACAAGGAAAATGAAATATCCATAATCCTATCAACTATTACTTAATTTTGGAATATTTCCAGCTAATCTCTTTATGTGTATCAAGTACTACTTTTGTTTTAATAGAAGGAATGACAAAAAGTTATGAAGTGGTTTGGAGTCTGTTTTGTCCACTTAAAACATATCATAGTTTCCCACATTGATATTTTTTAAGCTGCTGCACAGAATTCCACCCTTTAAATTACCTATCATAGAATCCTTAAGACTTCTGCTAAGTACAAAGGGCTTAAATTTTCCCCCCAAAACTATGAATCTTTGCTCACAGATGATTCTTTGGGATAAACTCTAAATGGGACTGCTAAATTGTTAAGAAGTCATGTCCATTTGAAAACTTGTGGCATATAAAATGTTATGTTAAATATAAAAATTTGAGAGTACTGGTCTCCCAATATGCTTACTCACATTGGTTACCCTTTTTAGTTTTTCTCAACTAAGAAGAAGAAAATGTCAACTCCTTTTGTTTGCTCTTTGCTGCCAGTCATGTTACTTTTGTCTTTCGCCTACTAAACATACAGGTTTACTTATAACTTTACAAATAAATTGTGCTCACTCTTGATTTTGCAGCATCGTTTGCAAGATTGTTTCAACAGAAAAGTTCTCCCTCTTGCCACTTCACCTAACCAATTTCTACCCCTCCCAACTCTAATGACATTCATTGCTTCCAAGAATTTTGCACTTAATGCATCCTTGTCCTCACCTTTTCAATAAAAGTGTATTTCATCTTTAATAAAACATTTAGTCGTTCAATGACAAGGGTTCCTGAGAGTTGAAACCCATTATGCTAACGGCCCATGTGACTTAATAATTTACCTTCCCGGGGCACTCTCTCGGAAATATGTGAGAGACTGACTGATCCTAGCAATTGGGAGAGCAATGGGCAAATCTTTTCTGATTCTGAAATCTATCAGGCCACAAGAGGTTTCAGTAGTAGATGCTCAACCACAACTATAATCCTGAAATATCCCTCAGTTCAGTTCAGTTCAGTCGCTCAGTCCTGTCCGACTCTTTGCAACCCCATGAATCGCAGCACGCCAGGCCTCCCTGTCCATCACCAACTCCCGGGGTTTACCCAAACTCATGTCCATCAAGTCGGTGATGCCATCCAGCCATCTCATCCTCTGTCGTCCCTTCTCCTCCTGCCCCCAATCCCTCCCAGCATCAGGGTCTTTTCCAATAAGTCAACTCTTCGCATGAAGTGGCCAAAGTGTTGGAGTTTCAGCTTCAGCATCAGTCCTTCCAGTGAACACCCAGGACTGATCTCCTTTAGGATGGACTGGTTGGATCTCCTTGCAGTCCAAGGGACTCTCAAGAGTCTTCTCCAACACCACAGTTCAAAAAGCATCAATTCTTCAGCGCTCAGCTTTCTTCACAGTCCAACTCTCACATCCATACATGACCATTCGAAAAACCATAGCCTTGACTAGACGGACCTTTGTTGGCAAGGTAATATCTCTGCTTTTTTTTTTTTTTTTGTCTCTGCGTTTTAATATGCTATCTAGATTGGTCATAACTTTCCTTCCAAGGAGTAAGCGTCTTTTAATCCCCAACTAAGCCAAAGACTGAACAAAGGACCCAGGTGTCCGGACAGTCTGGAATGCCCCAGGTCCAGACTGCAGTCCTGAGGGGTGTCTGGCCGACCGTGACCCGCTGCCTGGGCTTAGGTTTTTATCCTCAGGTCGATGCACTTGATTCTTTAATCCAGACTTCCAGAAAAGGGACAATGATGACCGCGTCAGCCCTTGATTCCTTTCCACCCTCCCTGCGTAGGGTGATAACAGTCTGTTCATCAAGAGGAGGTGAGCCAGATATTCCCACTGAGTCGCCGCGGCTCTCCTTCAGGTCTGCAGGCAGAGGAACCAGAGACACCCCATGTGTCGGCGGAGGCGCACCGATGTCTGCGCGCCCAAGGGGAACCCTCCGCAGCGCCGCGCCCCCCTACTCCAGGCACGGGGACCGCCCCTCCAGCGCCGCGCCCCGCCCCTCCAGGCTCACGGACCGCCCCTCCGGGCACACGGACCGCCCCTCCGGGTGCAGGGGCCTGCCCTCCAGGCACACGGACGGCCCCTCCAGTGTAGGGACTGCCCCTCCGGGCACACGGACCGCCCCTCCGGGCGCGGGGACCGCTCCCGGCGCCGAGGCCCCGCCTTGCAGCCCGCCCATTGGCCCCGCTAGACCCTCACCCCGCCCCCGGCACGGCCCAGCCACGCCCTCCTCGTTACTGCTCCGGACACCTTGTGAGTCTGGGGATTGTTGCGTCTGGCAACCGAGCTCAGAGCTCCGCCGGGCTGGGCTCAGCTGGGAGTCCGCCGGTCTCCCCGAAAGTGACAGAGGCTTTCGTATCGCGCAAGCCCCCTCCTGGTCGCCCCGAGAGTCCCCTTTTTCTGGTGCCTCGTAGGGATGCTTTTGGTGGTCCTCGTGTTCCTGCTGCCCACAGTCTCGGGTAGGAGCCTGCAGAGCGTGCGCGCTGCTGGGGAACCGGAGCGGCTCGCGAGGCCGGCCGACTGGAACCGAGGGTGGGAGGAGATTTGCTTTTTGTCTCTCGTGAGAGTCGTGGGACTGGGTCCACTCCAGGGTCATATGGAGTTGGGGTAGAAAGCGTGACCAGAGGGGACCACATAGCGCTAGAAGAGAAGTCTTGCTTGTTGGTGCGCACTCAGCGGCGCGGAGTGATGTGCGCAGCCGGACTTACCAAGGGGGAAACTAGCAAAAGCTTGCAGGGTTTCTGGGACTGAGCCACTTGGGGACTGGTCTGCTGGCCTGTTGGTGGTGGTGATGGCTTGCTTTTGAGTTCTCAGGTGCCTGGGGAATATTGGTAGGCTGGTTCTGTGCCTATGTATGTGTGGAGGGATGGGAGAGGGTGGGCGGGGAGGTTTGCTCTCTGTACTCTGGGCAGGTTTATAACGAGAGTGGAGTATTGGTATCCTGCTGGGCTGAGGGAGGCCGTTCAGGGTGTTCTGTAGTGTGATTTTGTAGAAGTGGCCACCCAGCGGTGCCAAGTTGGGAAGCTCGTGTGGTGCACAAAACGGTCAGGTGGGAGAAGTCGCTGTGTACTCTGCCTACACCCCCACGTTCCCAGCCCCGCCTGGTGGTGGAGGCTGTGGCTCAGAATCCAGGAGGCAGCATAAGAAGTCACCATCCTTGTGCCCCGGGTGCTCACACCATTGACACAAGGCACCAGTGAGCACAGAGACATAAGTGATAAGGTGGCCACTAGGCATATAATCCTGACGGAGGCAGTGGAGGATGAGAAGTGCTCACTTGCCTTGGTCACCAGAGGCAGCACTGGACTCCCCAGGTGGCTCAGTGCTAAAGAACCTGCCTGCCATACAGGAGACGCCAGTCTGTCCCTGAGTGGGGAAGATCTCCTGGAGAAAGGCATGGCAACCCACTCCAATATTCTTGCCTGGAGAATCCCGTGGACAGAGGAGCCTGGCAGGCTACAGCCCATAGGGTCGCAAAGAGTTGGACATGACTGAAGCGGCCTAGCATACATGCACGTATCATCAAACTGACTGTCATAGGTAACCCAGGGCCCCCAGCTACCCCAAGACCCAGTCTTGCCCACCAGAAGGCTGAAGACACAGCCGTACGCAGGAGTGGGCCCACATTAACCCTTGGATCCCTGGCACCCCAAAACCAGGTGTAGAACAGGGTCTTGTCTGCCAGGAGGTCAGGATGGATCCCTGACCTTGCCTAATCCATGAAAAGATGGACACCAGCCCCAAGAGCCCTGAGCCTCAGCCCATCCTCTCTGTGTTAACACCAACTCCAGGACCCTGTCCCTGAAAGCAGGGTCCCTGGGACCTGGTCCTGCCCACCTTGAGCCTGGTGCTGCTCGCCAGCACTAATGCCAAGACCCACAGGGCCCCAGCCCACCAGCAAGCTGACACAACCTCCAAGATGCCTTGCGCCCCTCAGCCAGCCATGTCGCGATCTGACCCTACCCATCAACTGGTCAAAACCAGCTATGAAACCCACCTATGCTGTGACCCCAGCCACCAGCAGTTCTGGGGCCCCTGACCCTGCAGCTGCCACCCTGAGACCAGGTTCTGCCACCCCCAAAACACACACACACATACACACACACACACACACACACGCGCGCGCGCGCGCATGCGTGTGTCTCCACATCCAGCCAGTTTGTGACCTGGTCCTACCTATCAAAGGGCTGGCTCCAAGACTGGGATTCCCCTGACCTTGCAGCCAATCACACTAGGATCCAGACCTACACACAGTGACTAGCAGCCTCAACACAGAACAGAGCCTGGCAGTCAGTCATCCAGACCAGGAGCCCGTCATTCCTATAGTCGTGCACACAGTGGTCAGACCATCACAGCAGAGGTGTTCAGACAGCCCAACTTAACGATTTCTGAAGACAAGATATGGCTTGGCATTCAGTACCTTTCCTTTACAATTGATGATGTGTCTGCAATCCAGCTTCATCTTCCTCACCAACTAGAATCTTCTTTATGTGGCAGTTTTTTCAAGTTTGATTTAAAAAAAAAATGTGCAGTATTGTAAGATTTAGATGTTCTTGCTTACGAGCATTATATCAGCCTTTTAGAATCTTAATTTATACAAACATGGACTTCAGTTTCAGTGAAATTTATTTTGATATTCCTTTTAAAAAGTAGTTTTTGTGGACAGTGAGAGAAGGGGCGGGATGGTCAGGTTTCATTGAGGTCCCACTTTGATCAGAGACCATAATTATCCTGAAGTTACCATCTGGGCATGGATCTGGGTTTGTGCTTGAGTATGAGAGTTATTTTTAAATTTTGTAAGCAGGTAGAGAGTGCTTGCCAAACTTTTGCAAGTATACAGAAGGTGAACAGTTCTCTTGATATGTACAGAGACTGTTTCATCTTCTTTAAACTCATCTGGGAAACTGAAAATTTGGGGATTTTCTGAATGCAATCTACCATATTCTATAATGGCATACTGTATAATGCTTCTTGTAAAAGTATAGCATCGCAGGCCAATATAATTGTACTGTAAACCATCTGGAAAAAAATCTTAGTCAAGATATGTTTACTTTGAAAATCCTCACAGGAATAAAGAATCCAATATTCTGAATAAGAGAAGAAATTATTCAGATACATAAAGCAAAGCAAATACATAAAACAAACAACATTTGTATAATTTAATTATGGGCATGCTATTAACTTGATTTCTTTCTTGGTTCCAGGAAACTCTGAATGATGTTATACATTTCTATCTAGGATGGAATTGTACAGCATTTCTAGTCCATTTTTTTCCCCTATTGTAAAATGAGAACATATAGCTCAAATTGAGTAAATTTAATGTTATTAGTAAAATCCAACTCTATACTGATCATTAAACAGTATTTTTAATAACTGCATCATTTTTTTTGTTTATTTTTTGCTTTTGTTTTGGGCAGTTGATGGAGATGCATTCATATATTAAGATCAAAATACTGGAAATGCTGAAAACATTTTGCCAATAGGTGGATTTCAGCACACGGTGTAAATGAAATGTCGGACAGAGTATCAAGAGAGGAATCTGAAATTTAGAAAATGGTGAAAAAGGAGAATAATATTTCACTTGTTTAGAGTTCTCTCTTGACTAGTCTGTCAATCTGAAGACCTAGATTCAAGAAGTAATTACAGCAAAGTTTCCTCAGGGATCAAAATAGATTTATCTCCCTTCTCCTTTAGGTCCTTAACTGTATAGGAGAGGCCTCTGCATTCTTTTAGCACTTTAGGACTTTAAATATCATAATATTTTACATCATTTCTAGCAGATTCATAAGATTTCCAAGAGCACAGATAATTAAAGGGAAGAGGACTTCTTGAAGCAGGAGTAACACTGTTCTAGGGAAGAACCCCCGACAAAAAAAAGGCCAGAGATAAAAATTCTAAAATAATAGCAATAGAATTTATTGTCAGGATACATTGGATAAACAGCCCAAACAGTTACTGCAGGAAGCTTTTAAGGGCATGTACAATCCATTAATCAGTGAATGAAGATTAAATTATGTTTACAGTAATGTCCAAGAAACCAATTTTTTATGTAAGGTTATTCAAAGTAATAAAATTTGATTATTTAAAGGGTATCCATTTATTTATAAAATGTTCAATTCACTAACCTAGACAGTGTATTAAAAAGCAGAGACATTACTTTGCTGACAAAGGTCCATATAGTCAAAGCTACAGTTTTTCCAGTAGTCATGTATGGATATGAGAGTTGGACTATAAAGAAAGCTGAGCACCAAAGAATTGATGCTTTTGAACTGTGGTGTTGGAGAAAACTCTTTAGAGTCCCTTGGACTGCCAGGAGATCAAACTAGTCAGTCCTAAAGGAAATCAGTCCCGAATATTCATTGGAAAGACTGATGCTGAAGTTGAAGCTCCAATATTTTGGCCACCTGATGCAAAGAATGACTCATTAGAAATGATGCTGGGAAAGATTGAAGGCAGGAAGTGAAGGGGACGACAGAGGATGAGATGGTTGGATGGCATTATCAGCTCAATGGACATCAGTTTGAGCAAGCTCTGGGATATGGTGGAGGACAGGGAAGCCTAGAGTGCTTCAGTCCATGGGGTAGCAAAGAGCTGGACGTGAGCGACTGAACAACAGCCACAACAATTCACTGATACAAAGCAAATAGAAGGATGTTATATTTTTAAATACTTTAGTCCATATTTATTTTGACCTATGAAATTCACAATGTTTATTTGATATTACTCTTACCCAGTATGTACAGAGTGTAGTAAAAAAGAAGGCATATGATCTCTGCCCTCTAGGACATTGCCTTCTGAGAGGACACTGAGTCTAAACTATGGAAGAGTAATCTGATCAGAGTGCTATATGCTATACAAGACTTCTTAGGGAGAGGTGAATTTTGAAATGATGAATTTAGAAAGAAGAGGGAAGGACACATACCTATAAATACATTTTAAAACCCAAAACATAGATGCTATCTTTTCAATTGTGTTGAATGAAAGTTCACCTTATTCCTCAACAAACCAAAAAAGCTCATCGATGGTTATTTCAAGTAAGCAGGGCACATCCTTTGCTACTGTTGCCACATGGGTAAAAGCATGGGCGTGTATGCGTGCCCAGTTGTGTCCAGTTCTTTTCGACCCCATGGACTATAGCCTGCCAGGCTCCCCTGTCCCTGGGATTTTTTCAGGCAAGTATACTGGAGTGGATTGCCATTTCCTCTTCCAGGGGATCTTCCTAACTGAGGGATCGGACCCAGATCTCCTGCGTCTCCTGCATCCTCAGGCAATTCTTTACCAGTTAGCCACCTGGGAAAGCATGAGACAGTCATTGAATCTTTCTACTTATTCTGTAGTACCTACCCGAGGCCAGGCCACAGTCCCTGGCTGATGAAAGAGATAAAGTACTTCACTTGCATGTTCTTATTCTCTCTATTCCTAGAGGCTTGTGGTGATCCACCAAGATTTGACACTATGAGGCTCCAGGGTGCACCCAAACCCAATTATCGTCCTGGGGAATGTGTACAATATGAGTGTCGTCTAGGTTTCAAGCCCAAGGTTCCTACTCTCCCGAGATCTGCTCTTTGTCAAGATAATAATACATGGTCATCTCTCCAGGATGCCTGTGTAGGTAAATAAACAAACAAAAATGTTTTATAGCACTGGATATTTACACACCTTAGTGTGCCTATTCCACTACTTCAGTGATGATTTTATCATGTGAATATAGGTTTTTAGATATCTGTGCATTTGTTCAGGCTTTGAAAAATCCCCAGGGAATCTTTTTCTTGGTAATTGTTTACCTGGGTAAATATGAATCTTGTTTGGCCATATAATATGGAAAGAAAATAATAGTTAAATGAATAACAAGATTCCCATGAATTCAAACAAGCAAAGTAGACTTTTGAATTTGATTTAAACCTATTTTTGAAATTAGTATAAACCAACATATTTGAACATTTCCTTTTAGAAAAATCATGTCCTAATGTAGGAGAGCCTGTGAATGGCCAAGTCAACTTCGTGAATGGAAGTGCTCTGTTTGGTTCACAGGTTCACTTTGCTTGTAATCCGGGGTAAGTAAGATGCTCATTACAGAAAATAAGGTTCAGTATTACTAATTCCATTTTTGTTTTGCTCCTCTTTTTAAACATTTCTATAAACTAGATTTCATTTTGTTTTCTATGTGACAATTTGTACTTGTAGTCAAAGTTATTGCACTATTTACGAAGACCTGAAAAATGTGTAATTAGAAAGAAGTTTAAATTGAAGTAAAGCAAAACTGTATAACTTACTATGTGTGTGTTCAGTCGCTCAGTCATGTCCAACTCTTTGAAACTCCATGGACTGCCAGGGTCCTGCCAGGCTCCTCTTTCCATGGAGTTTTCCAGGCAAGAATACCTGGGTGGGTTGCCACTTCCTACTCCAGGGGATCTTCCCAACGCAGGGATCGAACCTGCATCTTTTGTGTCTCCTGCATTGACAGGGAGATTCTTTAACACTAGCATCACCTGGGAAGCCCATGTAACTTACTATATGTAGTAATAAACCTATTGTATAAATTAAAAATGTAGTAATCATGGTAATTTTATTCTTGACAATAATTTAAAATTGTCAGTTCTTAGAGTTGAAATGGGGCTTATGAAATAGGAAGAGAACTGTCAACCAGACATACTCTTATTTTGAGATAATCTGTAGTTTTAAGGGGCTTCGCTGCTGGCTCAGAGGTTAAAGTGTCTGCCTGCAGTGCAAGAGACCGGGGTTTGATCCCTGAGTCGGGAAGATCCCCTGGAGAAGGAAATGGCAACCCACTCCAGTACTCTTGCCTGGAGAATCCCATCTCATCCTCTGTCATCCCCTTCTCCTCCTGCCTTCAATCTTTCCCAGCATCAGGGTCTTTCAAATGAGTCAGTTCTTTGCATCAGGTGGCCAAAGTATTGGAGTTTCAGCTTCAGCATCAGTCCTTCCAATGAATATTCAGGACTGATTTCCTTTAGGATGGACTGGTTGGATCTCCTTGCAGTCCAAGGAACTCTTACGAGGCTTCTCCAACACCACAGTTCAAAAGCATCATTTCTTCGGCGCTCAACTTTCTTTATGGTCCAACTCTAACTGGAAAAACCATAGCTTTGACTAGATGGACCTTTGTTGGCAAAGTAATACCTCTGCTTTTTAATATGCTGTCTAGGTTGGTTATAACTTTTCTTCCAAGGAGCAAGTGTCTTTTAGTTTCATGGCTGCAGTCACCATCTACAGTGATTTTGGAGCCCCCAAAAATAAAGTCTGCCACTGTTTCCATTGTTTCCCCATCTATTTGCCATGAAGTGATGGGACCAGATGCCATAACCTTTGTTTTCTGAATGTTGAGCTTTAAGCCAACTTTTTCACTCTCCTCTTTCACTTTCATCAAGAGGTTTTTTAGTTCCTCTTCACCTTCTGCCATAAGGGTGGTGTCATCTGCATATCTGAGGTTATTGATATTTCTCCTGGCGGCTTGTGCTTCATATTAGTTAGTCTACTAAAATGAATATAATCATTTTAACAGTATTAACTCTTCTAATCCATGAGCATGGTATATCTTTCCTTATTTTTCTGTCATCTTCAATTTCTCTCATTGTACATTACAGTACTCCAAGTAAAGTACAGATCTTTTACTTCCTTTCTTAAGTTTATTGCTAGGTAGTTTATTCCTTTGATGCAATTATAAATGGGATTGTTGTATTAATTTATCTTACTGATAGCTTCTTTTCAGTGTATAAAAACACAACAGATTTCTGAATACTTATTTTTTATCCTTCAACTTTTTATCCTTCAACTGAATTTATTCAGTTCTGTTCAGTCACTCAGTCATTTCCAACTCTTTGCGACCCCATGGACCACAGCACGCCAGAGTTCCCTGTCCATCACTGACTCCTGAGCTTGCTCAAACTCATGTCCATTGAGTCGGTGATGCCATCCAACCATCTCATCCCCTGTCGTCCCCTTTGCCTGCCCTCAATCTTCCCCAGCATCGGATCTTTTCCAGTGAGTCAGTTTTTCACATCAGGTGGCCAAAGTGTTGGAGCGTCAGCTTCATCACCAGTCCTTCCAATGAATATTTAGGGTTGATTTCCTTTAGGATTGACTGGTTTGATCTCCTTGCTCTCCAAGGGACTTTCAAAAGTCTTCTCCAGCATCACAGTTTGTAGGTATCAAATCTTCGGCACTCAGACTTTTTCATGGTCTGGCTCTCACATCCATACACGACTACTGGAAAAATTGTAGCTTTGACTAGATGGACATTTGTTGGCAAAGTAATGTCTCTGCTTTTTAACACACTGTCTAGGTTCATCATTGCTTTTCTTCCAAGGGGCAAGCATCTTTTAATTTCATGGTTTGCAGTCACTGTCCACAGTGATTTTGGAGCCCAAGAGAATAAAGTCTGTCACAGTTTGCATTATTTCCCTATCTATTTGCCATGAAGTGATGGAACCAGATGCCATGAACTTCAGTTTTTGAATGTTGAGTTTTAGGCCAGGTTTTTCACTCTTCTCTTTCACCTTCATCAAGAGGATCTTTAATTCCACTTCACTTTCTACCATAAGGGAGATGTCATCTGAGTACCTGAGGTTATTGATATTTCTTCTGGCAATCTTGATTCCAGCTTGTGCTTTATCCACCCTGGAATTTCACATGATGTACTCTGCATATAAGTTAAATAATATATTATCTTATATATTACCTATATTATACTGAGGTATGTTCCTTTTATGGGGAATGTCCCAAGTGGTTCAGTGGTAAAGAATCTGCCTCAATGCAGAAGCCATAGGAGATGCAGGCTCAATCCCTGGGTTGGGGAGATACCCTGGAGAAGGAAATGACAACCCACTCCAGTAGTTTTGCCGAGAGAAACCATGGACAGGTTAGCCTGGTTGGCTACAGTCCATACAGTCCCTAAGAGTGGGACACACCTGAGCACGCATGCAGTACTTTCTTCCTTCCCTCTATATCCATGTTGTTGAGAGTTTTTATCATAGATGGACCTGGAATTTGTTAAAAGCTTCCTGCATTTGTGAGATAATCTATGATTTTTATTCTTCAGTGTATTAATGTAGTATATCACGTTGACTGATTTGTGACTTTGAACCATCCATGCAGCCCTGGTAGGGCTTCCCTGGTAGCTCAGCTGTTAAAGAATCCACCTGCAATGCAGGAGACCCCGGATGGATTCCTGGGTGGAGACGATCCTCTGGAGGAGGGCATGTTAATACACTGCAATATTCTTGCCTGGAGAATCCCCATGGACAGAGGAATCTATAGGGTGACAGTCCATGGGTCACAAAGAGTTGGACATGACAGCGTTATACTAAGCACAGCTCATGCACCCCTGAGATAAATCCCACTTAATCATGGTGTATGACCCTTTTAAAGTATTTTTTTTATTTATTTGCTAATATTTTATTAAGCATTTTTGTATCTAGGTTCTTCAAGGATATTGGTCTGTAATTTTCTTTTGCTGTGGTATCTTTGTCTGGCTTAAGTATTAGAGTGATTTTAGCCTTTTACAATGCATTTGAAAGTGTTTCTTTCATTGAAATTTTTTGAAATAGTTTGAGAAGAATAGGTGTTCTCTTTCAATTCAATAAGGCATAGTTAGTTTGCAGTATTCTATTAGTTTCAGGGGTACAATAAAGTAATTCAAAACTTTTATAGATTAGACTTGATTTATCATTATTTTAAAATACTGGCCATATTACCTGGGTTGCATAATATATTGTTAGTTTGAGGAGGATAAGTGTCAACTCTTCTCACAATGTTTTGTTTGTTGAGAGTTTTTTTGTTAGTGACTTGATTCCATTACTGATAATTAATTAGTTAATATTTTCTATTTCTTCCTGGTAGAGTCTTAGGAGATTGTGCCTTTCTCAGAATTTGTGCGTTTCTTCTTGGTTGTTCGTTTTATTGCCATAGAGTTGTTCATGGTGACCTTTTACGATCCTCTTTGTTTCTTAAGTGTTGGTTGTAAGTTCTCTATTTTGATTTCTGATGTTATTGATTTAGACCCTCTTTTTTTAAAAAATTGAGTCAGGCTAAATGTTTTAACTGTTTTTTTTTTTTTTTTTTATGTTTTCAAAGTACCATGTCTTTTTTTCTTTCATCCTTTTTTTTTTTCTATTTCATTTATTTCTGCCTTGATCTTTATGATATTTTTTTCCTTCTACTAACTTTTGATTTTGTTTTGTCTTCATTTCCTACTTCCTTAAGATGTAAGTAGGTGTTTAATTGAGATTTTTCTTGTTTTCTAAGGTAAGCTTCTTTTGCTATAAAGTTTCCTCCTGGAACTGCTTTTGCTGCATCTCATAGAATTTAAGTCATTGTATTTTTGTTTTCATTTGTCTCCAGTTTTAAAAAAATTGTTCTTTGGTTACATGAGTGGTCTGTTCATTGTTTAGCAGGATAATGTTGAGCCTTGTTAGTGTTTATAGCTGATTTCTGGTCTCATGTCTTTGTTGTCAGAAAAAATGCTTGATATGATTTCAATTTTTTTAAATTTACCAAAGCTTGTTTTGTGGCCTGGAATATGATCTATCCTGGAGGATGTTCCATGTGTCCTTGAAAAGAATATATATTCTTTTGCTTTTGGATCTATGTTCCATACATATTTATTAAGTTCATCTGATATAATGTATCATTTAAAGCTAATGCTTCCTTATTGATTTTCTGTCTATATGTCCTTTGATGTATGTGTGTTGTTAAAGTCATGTTTGATTGTTGTGTTGCTGCCAATTTCTCCCTTTATATCTGTTATATTTTCCTTATGTATTTAGATGATTGTCTATTGTATACATATGTATTTACAATTGCTATATCTTCTTCTTGGACTGATCCCTTGATCATTATGTACGGTTCTACTTTGTCTCTTCTACAGTCTTTTTTTAAACTGTATTTTGTCTGTGATAAGTATTCGTATTATAACTTTCTTTTGCTTTACATTTACATGGAATACATTTTTTCATTTCTCCATTTTCAGACTTTGTGTCTTTATATCTGAAGTGAGTCTCTTTCATGCAGCATATCATTAGATCTTGTTTTTTTACCCTTTTAGCCACTCCATGTCTTTTGAGTATTGTTTCTTTTACATTTAAAATAAAAATTGGTAGGTATCCATGTTTTGTCATTTTCTTAATCATTTACTGTTTGTTACTGCAGTTCTCTTTCAATCTTCTTTTGCTAACTTTCTTTGTGATTTGATGAGTATCTTTAATGTTCAGTTTGGATGTCTTTCTTTTGTGTGTGTGTGTATTATAGAGTTTTGGTTTGTGATTGCCATGAGAATTTTGTATAAAACTTCATGATTGCTTAACATTGCTGAGTTCTTAAGTTCAAATACATTTTAACTACACTTATTTTTACTCCCCTCCTCTCATGTTTAATGTTTTCGACATCATATTTTATAGTTCATTGTTTTGTGCATCCCTTAACTTCTTATTATATATATGTGTGTGTATGTGTGTATACATATATGTATGTGATTTGGCTCCTTTGTCTTTTAACCTTCCTACTAGTTTTATAAATGGTTTATCTACTACCTTTCTTGTATGTTTCCCTTTACAAATAAGATGATTCCTTCACAATCTTCATATTTTTTAGTTGTGGCCTTTTCTTTTGTACTTAAAAAAAAATCCTTTTAACATTTTTTTGTGAAGCCCATTTAGTGGTACTGAATTCTTTTAGTTTTGCTTGTCTGTAACATTGTTTCATGGAGAAGGCAATGGCAGCCCACTCCGGTACTCTTGCCTGGAAAATCCCACAGATGGAGGAGCCTGGTAGACTGCAATCCATGGGGTCATGAAGAGTCGGACACGACTGAGCAACTTCACTTTCACTTTTCACTTTCCTGCATTGGAGAAGGAAATGGCAGCCCACTCCAGTGTTCTTGCCTGGAGAATCCCAGGGACGGCGGAGCCTGTGGGCTGCCGTCTATGGGGTCGCACAGAGTCGGACATGACTGAAGTGACTTAGCAGCAGCAGCAGCAGCAACATTCTTTCAAATCTAAATATCTTTGCCAGGTACAGTATTTTTATATATAGATTTTTAGCTTTCATACCTTTAACCTTATCATGCTACTGCCTTTTGATCTTTAAAGTTTCTTCTGAAAATGCTTATAATCATATGGGAATTTATTATATGCAGCCAGCTGCTTTTCTTGTGCTGCTTTTAAGAATCTCTCTGTCTTTAATTTCTGCCAGTTTGATTACAATTCATCTTGGTGTGGATCTCTTTGTGTTCACTGTGTTTGGGACTCTGCTTTCTGGACCTAGAAATCTATTTCCTTTCCCATGTTAGGGAAATTTTCAGCTATTTGTTCTTTAATTAAATTCTCTGCTCCTTTCTCTCCCTCTTCTTCTTCTGGGGCCCCATGATGCAAATTATTTAGTATGTTTGATATTGTCTCAGAGAACTTAAACCATCTGCATTTTTTTCAATTTTTTTCTAATCAGCTTTAGTGATTTCCTCTATTCTGTCTTCCAGTTGCTGATCCATTGTTCTGAATCATGTAATCTACTATTGAATCCTTCTGGTGTAATTTTATTACAACTATTGTATTCTTCAGCTCTGTTAAGGTTTTTTAAATATTTCATAATTTATTAAATTTCTTACTATATTCATCCATTCTACTTCTGACTTTTTTGAACTTTCTTATAATCATTACCTTGAACTTTTTATAAGGTATATTGCTTGTCTCCAATCCAGGTAGTTCTTCTTCTGGGCTACTTCCTTCCCATGGGACATATTTTTTCTTGCCTTATTTTACCTAATTCTCTGTGTTTTCTTTGTTCTAGGTAGTTCAGATATGTTTCTGAGTTTTGGAAAAGTGGTCTTATGTAGAAGACATTCTATATGGCCCAGCAATGTACTCCCATCTGTTTACTATATGTGTATCTTCTAATGTTCCTTATACAGGCTGCAAGGCTCTTTATTTATGGCAGAGCCAGCTACTGGGAAGCATTGATAACAGTGCTAGCCCTCAGATGGCTTGGCTGACAGGCCATGCCTCATACAGACTCTGATGGCCCACTAGTGGGTGAGACTGGGTCTTGGTGCAGCTGTCTGCATGGCCCAGGGAGTCATGGGACTGGTGTTGACTGGCAGGACCAGGCCCCAGGGTGTCTGGCTGCTCATCCCAGTGCATCCTGGGACTGTTGCCAGTTCATTGGTGAATGGTAAGCCCCCAACACTAATAAGCAAGGAAGAGGTTCTCAAAACGGTATTTTTTGTTAGCATGACTGTCCTCCTGGTACAATGAATTCCCAAATGGCTACCACCAGTCTCTGTGTTCCCAGAAGGAGGCCCAGTTGCCTCTTGGAGAGGCTCTGCAAGATCACACACAGTCTGATCCAGGCTCATTTGAAGTTACTGCCTCTGGCCTATGTTTCAAAGTGTGCAAGTTTTTATATTTTTTAATGTAAACATTTATAAATTTAAATTTCCTTCTTGTCACATCTTTTGCTGTATTCCATTCATAAGTTTTGGTAGGTTATATTTTCATTTCCATTTTTTACCAAGTCCAAGTACATTCTCCTTGATGCATGACAGGGCAATAAATCTGAGAGGTGAAGTGTTGAGGTGAAGAATACAACTTTACTCAGAAAGCTGGCAGACTGAGAAGATGTCAGACTAATATCTCAAAATAACCATCTTATTGTGATCTAAATGCCAGGTTCTTTTATAGAACAGAAAAGGGGTGGGGGTGAGGAAGTAAAGTAAAAAAAAAAGGCCATTAATCTTACAAAAGTCTTCTGGAATAGCCAGCCTCAGGGAGGGGATGTGAAATTTTTTCCCTTGTTGTGGGCCAGGGTCCTGAACAAAGGCCTTAGATAGGCCATTATGTATGATTACAATAATAAAAGCAAAGAAAAGCAAAAGTTAAAGTCAAAGATACAAGCCCAACTTGGAGTCAATATTGACTCTTCCCTGTAACACATTCATGTCAAAGTGTATTCTAAGTGCCCTTATGATTAAAAGGACTTTTTAAATTTTAGCAATTTTGAGAGGTTTCCAATTTTCCCATTGATTTTGATTTTTGAGTTTGTCCTGTGGTGATCAAAGACCATATTTGTGTGGTATCTACCTTTTTTTCCCCTCCCCAACCTGATATCTACCTTAATTCTTATTAATTTTGGCCTAGCAAAATTAACTACTATTAAGTATCTATTATCTATTATGTAATTATATTATGAAGAATATTAATTTTTTTCATCTGTGACCTAACATGTGGTCTAACCTGGGAAATGTCCAGTATGCACTTGAGAAGACTATATTCTGTTGTTGTTAGATAGAGTGCTCTGTATATGTCAGTGAGACCTAGTTTGTCTTGTATTGTTGAAGTCCTCTACTTCCTTACTTATCTTCTACCAAGTTGTTTAATACATTATTATGAGTGGGGCATTGAAGTTTCCAACTATTACTGTAGAAATGCCTATTTTGTATAAATGTCTTTCACTCCTTTCAGTTCTGTCATTTTTTGCTTCGTATATTTTCATGGCTTCTTATTAGATGCATAAATGTTTATAATTGTTATATCTTATTCAAGTACTTAATCCTTTTTAAAATATAATGTCCTTCTTTGCCTATACACTTTTTGTCTAGAGTCTATTTTATCTAAATTAGTATAGTCATCCCTGCTCTCTTTTAGATACTATTAGCAAGGAATATATTTTTGCACCCTTTCATATTCAACACATTTCTGTCTATGGATGTCATGTGAGTCTCTTGGAGGTAGCATATAGCTGAATCATGTGTTTTATGCACTCTGCCAATTTCTGACTTTTGATTAAAGAGTTTAATACATTTAAATTTAATAAATTACCAAAAGGAGGGACTTATTTCTGTAATTGTGCCATTTGCTTTCTATAAGCCTTTTAGCTTTTTTGTTCCTAATTTCCTGCATTACTTTTTTCTTTTGTGTCTAGTTGATTTTTATAGTGAAATGAATAGTTTCTGCATTATTTCCTTTTTTGTACATTCTATAGCTATTTTGTTTATGGTTACCATTGGGACTACATTTAACTTCCTACAGTTATAGAACTCCAAGTTGAATTAATACCAAATTAACTACAAAAATTGTAGTAGCAAACCACCTGTAATCAAATGATATCTTTTAAAATTGCTTATGAATTTACTTTAAGTGAGATCTTTATTTTTCCACAACAATTTGAGTTACTGTCTCATGTCCTATTATTTCACCTTGCAAGACTCCCTCAAGTGTTTCTTGCTGCTGAGGTCTCAGTCAGTTTAATCACTCAGTTGTGTCCAACTCTTTGCAACCCATGGACTACAGCATGCCAGACATCCCTGTCCATCACCATCTCCCAGAGCTTACTCAAACTCATGTCCATAGACTTGGGATACCATTCAACCATCTCATCCTCTGTTATCCCCTTCTCCTACCCTTCTGCCTTCAATCATTCTCAGTATCAGGGTCTTTTCCAATGAGTCAGTGATGCATCAGGTGGCCAAATATTGGAGTTTCAGCTTCAGCATCAGTCCTTCCAATGAATATTCAGGACTGATTTCCTTTAGGATTGGCTAATTGGATCTCCTTGCAATCAAAGGGACTCTCAAGAGTCCTTTCTAACAACACAAGTCAAAATCATCAATTCTTCAACTGTCAGCCTTCTTTATAGTCCAACTCTCACATTGACACATGGCTGTGGAAAAACCATAGCTTTGACCAGATGGACCTTTGTTGACAAAGTAATGTCTCTGCTTTTTAATAAGCTGTCTAGGTTGGTCATAACTTTCCTTCCAAGGAGTAAAAGTCTTTTAATTTCATGGCTGCAGTCACCATCTGCAGTGATTTTGGAGCCCAAAAAGATAAAGACTTTCACTGTTTCCATTGTTTCCCCATCTATTTTCCATGAGGTGATGGGACCAGATGCCATGATCTTTGTTTTCTGAATGATGAGTTTTAAGTTTTTTTCACTCTCCTCTTTCAATTCATCAAGAGGCTCTTTAGTTCTTTGCTTTCTGCTATAAGGGTGGTGTCATCTGCATAACTGAGGTTATTGCTATTTCTCTCCACAATCTTGATTCCAGATTGTGCTTCATCCAGCCCAGCATTTCTCATGATGTCCTCTGCATATGTTAAATAAGCAGGGTGACAATATACAGCCTTGATGTACTTCTTTGCTGATTTGGAACCAGTCCATTGTCCCATGTCTAGTTCTAACTGTTGCTTCTTGACCTGCGTACAGATTTCTCAGGAGGCAGGTCAGGTAGTCTGGTATTCCTTTCTCTTGAAGAATTTTCCACACTTTGTTATGATCCACACAGTCAAAGGCTTTAGCATAGTCAATAAAGCAGAAGTAGTTTTTCTGGAATTCTCTAGCTTTATCATGATACAGTGGATGTTGGAAATTTGATCTCTGGTTCCTCTGCCTTTTCTAAATCCAACTTGAACATCTGGAATTTCATGGTTCATGTACTGTTGAAGTCTGAATTGGAGAATTTTGAGCATATCTTTGCTAGCATTTGAGATGAGTGCAATTGTGCAGTAGTCTGAGCATTCTTTGGCATTGCCTTTCTTTGGGATTGAAATGAAAACTGACCTTTTCCAGTCCTGTGGCCACTGCTGAGTTTTCCAAATTTGCTGGCATATTGAGTGCAGCACTTTCACAGCATCATCTTTTAGGATTTGGAATAGCTCAACTGGAATTCCATCACCTCCACTAGCTTTGTTCATAGTGGTGCTTCCTAAGGCCTACTTGACTTCACATTCCAGGATGTCTGGCTCTAAGTGAGTGATCACACCATCGTGGTTATCTGGGTCATGAAGATCTTTTTTGTACAGTTCTTCTGTGTATTCTTGCCACCTCTTCTTAATATCTTTTGCCTCTGTTAGGTCCATACCATTTCTGTCCTTTATTTTGCCCATCTTTGCATGAAATGTTCCCTTGGTACCTCTAATTTTCTTGAAGAGATCTCTAGTGTTTCCCATTCTATTGTTTTCCTCTATTTCTTTGCACTGATCACTGAGGAAAGCTTTCTTATCTCTCCTTGCTATTCTTTGGAACTCTGTATTCAGGTGGGTATATCTTTCCTTTTCTCCTTTGCCTTTTGCATCTTTTCTTTTCTCAGCTACTTGTAAGGCCTCCACAGACAATCATTTTGCCTTTTTGCCTTTCTTTTTCTTGGAGATGATCTTGATCCGTGCCTGCTGTATAATGTCATGAACCTCCATCCATAGTTTTCAGGCACTCTGTCTATCAGACCTAATCCCTTGAATCTATTTCTCACTTCCACTGTATAATCGTAAGGTATTTGATTTAGGTCATACCTGAATGGCCTAGTGGTTTTCCCTACTTTCTTCAAATTACGTCTGAATTTGGCAATAAGGAGTTCATGATCTGAGCCACAGTTGGCTCCTGGTCTTGTTTCTGCTGACTGTATAGAGCTTCTCCATCTTTGGCTGCAAAGAATATAATCAATCTGATTTTGGTATTGACTATCTGGTGATGTCCGTGTGTAGAGTCTTCTCTTATGTTGTAGGAAGAGGGTGTTCGCTATGACCAGTGCATTCTCTTGGCAAAACTCTGTTAGACTTTGGCCTGCTTTGTTTTGTACTCTAAGGCCAAATTTGCCTGTTACTCCAGGTGTCTCTTGAGTGCCTACCTTTGCATCCAGTCCCCTGTAATGAAAAGGGCATCTTTTTTTGGGTATTAGTTCTAGAAGGTCTTGTAGGTCTTCATAGAACCATTCAACTTCAGCTTCTTCAGTGTTACTGGTCGGGGCATAGACTTGGATTACTGTGATATTGAATGGTTTGCCTTGAAATGAACAGAGATCATTCTGTCATTTCTGAGACTGCATCCATGTACTGCATTTCGGACTCGTTTGTTTACTATGATGGCTACTACATTTCTTCTAAGGGATTCTTGCCCACAGTAGTAGATATAATGGCCATCTAAGTTAAATTCACCCATCCAGTCCATTTTAGTTCGCTGATTCCTGAAATGTTGATGTTCACTCTTGCCATCTCTTATTTGACCACTTCCAATTTTCCTTGATTCATGGACCTAACATTCCAGGTTCCTATGCAATATTGCTCTTTACAGCATCGGGCTTTACTTCCATCACCAGTCACATCCACAACTGGGAGTTGTTTTTGCTTTGGCTCCATCTCTTCATTCTTTCTGAAGTTATTTCTCCACTGATCTCCAGTAGCATACTGGGCACCTACTGACCTGGGAAGTTGATCTTTCAGTGTCCTATCTTTTTGCCTTTTCACGCTGTTCATGGGACTCTCAAGGCAAGAATACTGAAGTGGTTTGCCATTTCCTTCTCCAGTGGACCACGTTTTGTCAGAACTCTCCATCATGACCCATCCATCTTGGGTGGCCCTAAATGGCATGGCTCATAGTTTCACTGAGTTAGACAAGGCTGTGGTCCATGTGATCACATTGGTTAGTTTTCTGTGGCTGTGGTTTTCATTCTGTCCCCCCTCTGATGGAGAAGAATAAGAGGCTTATGGAAGCTTCCTGCTGGGAGAGACTGACTGTGGGGGAAATTGGGTCTTGTTCTGATGGGCAGGGCCATGCTGAGTAAACCTTTTAATCCAGTTTTCTGTTGATGGGCGGGGCTGTGTTCCCTCCCTGTTGTTTGACCTGAGGCCAAACTATGGTGGAGGTAATGAGGATAATGGTGACCTCCTTCCAAAGGTCCCGTGCGCACACTGCTACACGCAGTGCCCCCAATCCTGCAGCAGGCCACCGCTGACCCACAGTTCAGCTGGAGACCTCTGGACACTCACAGGCAAGTCTGGGTCAGTCTCTCATGGGACCACTGCTCCTTTCTCCTGGGTCTTGTGTGCACAAGCTTTTGTTTGTGCCCTCCAAGAGCCTGTTTCCCCAGTCCTATATAAGTTCTGAAGGCTCTATGGTGGGGTTGATAGCGACCTTCGCCAAGAGGGCTAATGCCATACCCAGGTCTACTGCACCTAGAGCCCCTGCCCCTACAGCAGTCCACTGCTGCCCCATACCTCCTCAGGAAACACTCAAACACAGTTCTGGCTCAGTCTCTGTGAGGTCTCTGGGTCCTGGTGCACACAAGGTTTGTTTCAGCCCTTGAGCATACCTCTGGCGGGTATGGGGTTTGATTCTAAACACGTTTTCACCCCTCCTATTGTCTTACTTAGGTTTCTCCTTTGCCCTTGGATGTGGGGTATCTTTTTTTGGTGGGATCCAACATTCTCCTGTCGATGGTTGTTCAGCAGTGAGTTGTAGTTTTGCAGTTCTCAGAGGAAAAGAGGAGTGCACATCCTTCTGCTCTGCCATCTTGGAGTCAAATACAAATCCCACTTCTAGAGCAGGAGAATGAGTATTCATTACGTTGGTTGTCATGTTCAACAGCTATAACCCAAAATATTCTTAAAAGGTCAGAAATTCTCTGAGACACGTCCAGATTCTCTGTTCCAAAGCACAGCCAGTGCCACACACACCTCACTTCCCCAAAAAAGTCTGTGAGTGTCCAGGAGTCTCCAGTGGAGGTGTGGGTCCACAGTGGCCTAGTGGTCACAGTCTCTCTCTGTTTTTATTTCTGGAAAGGTCCTAATTTCTCCATAACTTTCAAAGAACAGTTTTTTCCTGGATAGAAGATTTTTGTTTGTTTTTGTTGTTGTTGTTGTTTTGTCTTTTAGCACTTTGAGTATCTATAGTCACTATCTTGGGGTTCTGAGTTCTTAATGAGAAATTTCATAACCTTGTTTAGAATCCTCTCTATGTGATTATTCTATCTCTTTCTTGCAGCTTTCAATATTCTCTCCTTGTCTTTTGAAAGCATGAGTATTATGTGTTTCTTTGAGTTCATCTTAGGGTGCATTGAGATTTTGTCATATTTATATTAACATTTAATCAAATTTGAATAGTTTTCTGCCATTAATTTTTCAAACATTCTCTCTGCTCTCTTCTCTGCACTGCCTCCTTCTGAGAGTCCTACATTGTATATGTTGGTAGATCTGTTGGTGTTCCGCAGTTCCAAAGATTTCTTAGGTTCTGTTCATTTTTCTTTAGTCTTTTCTCTTTGTGTTCCTCAGAGACACTAATTTCCATTATCCTGCTTCCAAGTTCTCTGATCCTTTCTTCCTTTTGCTCAAATGTGCCTCCCATGGATTTTTAAAGCCCATTATTGTACTTTTCAACTCCAGAAGTTCCTTGAGGTTTCTTTCTAGTTCTTCTGCCTCCTGTTTGAGATTTCTATGTTTCACACGTGTTCCCTTGACTTCATGATTTCTTCCTTTAGTTCTTTAAACATCTTTAAGCCAGTCATTTTGTTTTTGCTTTTCAAATATTACTGAGGGCCTACCCATGGGGATTAGGCAGGAGGCCTCTGTGAAGACAAACAGGTGCCGGTGAAAGGTGTTATTTGACCTCCTTCTGGAGGCAGTTTGTTGGTATGGCCACATTTGTTCTTGTGGCAGTTGGCAGCATGAAGATTTAGGTGAGCATACACTTGTGGGAAATCATTTGTAGAATATATTTTGGGGCAACCTTGCGGAAGGAAGTTCTCAATGATGCTATACCACAGGCAAAGCACCAAATGCAAGGTGGATTATTTATTTTTTTAAAAAAATTGTTGATTAATGGCTCTGTGCTGAATATCAGCCTGATGAACAAACTGAAAAATATTTCAGGTCTTTCCTGAGCCATTCCCTAGGCATACACTATCACTTTCTGATTTTCGTGCATGTGCAGTTGCTTTGGAACGTCCTAGTATTTAATGTCTGGCTCCTATAAGGGGAAAAACTGAAGATGAAATGGGGAAGAAAGGGCACTTGATATGTCAGCCTCTTGAAGTTACTTCATCCAGGGCAGAAGGGGATTACAAGAGTAGGGGGAGGTGTGTAAAAAATGGCTACCTGTTTCTTTGTCTGATTATCTGTGATCAGAAGCAGCTATCAGTGATAAGAACACAGATCCTCATATTTGGAGGACAGGGTCCTTTTTGAACACCTTGGCTCCCACAAGCAACTTGTAAGCTGCTCTGCAAACACATGCAGAGATCCCTGCCACACTGCTATGGGTGAGGATGGGTAGCTACCACTGTGCTAAGGTAAGAGTTGAAATAGACCAAAGTAAGCCAATTTACCTAAGTCTTCACCTGGACATTGTAAACCATCAAGAGAAGTCAGAGTTCCAAAATAGTGACATCAGGCAGATTCTACCTGTGCAATTGTTATCAAGGTGGGGAGACAGATTCCTGATGCCTCTTAAATTGCCATCATACCAGAAATACACATTATAATATAGAATCAATGAGTGAGTCTTGTAGAAAAGTCAGCTGGAAGCAGATAGGGTATATTTAACTTACTCAATTAGAAATAATGGAACATTCAGTGAGTATTTATATAGAGAGACCCTACTAGGTAGTTTGAGGAATGCCAAAAGTTTAGTACATAGATTCTTCCTAAAGAGGTTGTATCCTTCTTGAGAAATACAACATATACAGAGAGGCATCAAAGCATAATAGTAAGTGAGAAGAAGTATAAAATATATAGAATTACTCACAGTCATTACAGTGAACTTCCAGAAGGAGGAGAGTGTATTGTGAATTTAAATCATCAGAGAAGATATCGCCAAGTAGGAGTATTCCTGTGCTACTCCTAGGAAGGTGAAGACATACCTCGGAGATATTACAGGTTCAGTTCCAGACCACTGCAATAGAGCAAGTCAAATGAATTTTTTACATATGTTTACACTATATCATAGTCTAGTAAGTATGTAATGAAATTATGTCTAAAAAATATACATACCTTAATTTTAAAATGGCATATTGCCAAAAATTGTTAGGGCTTCCCTGGTAACTCAGATGGTAAAGAATCTGCCTGCAGTTTGGGAGACCCAGGTTCAATCCCTGGGTTGGGAAGATCCCCTGGAGGAGGGAACGGTCATAATCTGAACCTTCAGTGAGTCACAGTAGTAACATTAAATAGCATTGATCACAAATGACCACAACAAATATAATAGTAGTAATAAAGTTTGAAATATGTGATATTTATCAAAATGTGACAAGAGAAATAAAGTGAGGAAACATTGCTGGGAAAATGGCACAAATAAACTTGCTTGAGGCAGGGTTGCCACACACCTTCAGTTTGTTAAAATCTCAAAAAGTTAGGAGCAATAAAATAAGGTGGGTTTGTATTCTGATCTAAAAAATATTGATAAGAGTTAAAATTTACCTAGTACTCACTATGTGCCAGAGGCTAACTCATCCAATCCTCAGAACAATCCCATGAGTTGTGTAGGGGAAGCATTAAGGAAGCATTAAGGGATTTCCCGGAGAAGGAAACGTCAACCCACTCCAGTGTTCTTGCCTAGAGAATCCCGTGGACAGAGGAGCCTGGTGGACTGCGGTCCATAGGGTCGCACAGAGTCGGGCACAACTGAAGCGACTTAGCAGCAGCAGCAAGGGATTTCCCAAGCTCAAGTCAGTCATGGAGCTAGAATTTGAATCCAGGCAGGCAAGTTCTAGGGCCCTGATCTCTGCTCAGTCCTTACTGAGCAAAATGGTGTGAGCAAAGAGTAGAAGTCAGTGTGTGATACACGAGCCAGAGGGAGCAGAGGGGTACACTGACAAGCGTGACAGTAATTTGCACATTTTACTGTAGGCCGAAGTGGGTCCACATGCAGAACTCTGTTTGATTGAGTTGCAGATTTAGGACATCCATTATATTAAGAAATTTCTCACTCAAATTACTATAGTACAGAAAAACCATCATATAAAACATTTTTGATTATTATATACATCTTGTAATTGCTTAAAGGACATGCTAACTTTTTTCTCTCATTTAGTTTTTATCTGATTGGAGCAAAAATTCTATATTGTGCAATTTCTGGAGATAATGTGGCCTGGAGTGATAATATCCCAATTTGTGAAAGTAAGTATGTCTTCCCTTTAGAATATAGAGCAGCAGTTCTCAAACTTTATGACCTCTTTATGCTTTTAAATTAACATCGACACCAAAGAAATTCTCTTCATATGGGTTATGTCTATAGATATTTATTATATTGCAATTAAAAATGAAAAGTTGTAAAAATAATTATTAATTCATTTTTAAGAAGTGTTAGCCTCAATACATATAAATATATGCAACATATTTTTATGAAAAGTCAAAAATTTCCCAAACAAATAGTGGGAATTGTGTCATTGTTTTATATTTTTGCAAGTTACTTCAATATCTGGTTTAAAGGAACACATTTGGATCTACTCTACTGGAAATCAAATAGCTGTATATGAAAAATTTAACCATACATCATTGGAATGAAAGTGAAAAATGACAGTAATACTCAGTATCAATGTGAACAACCAATTTGTGAATGGAGATATTTATAAACCATAAAGTATTTTTCAACTAGCACTGAGTTAACTTTTTAATCACAAGTATATTTTAGCATTAAATTGTCAGCATCTTTCATGATGATAAGAGCAAAACTTAGCATGGCCTTGCAGATAAATATGTATTTCATATTTCAGAAAATAAGTTTTTTCTATATTAATGGCTTGAATTTGGGATAATACATATTCACATAGAGGCTTTCTTCTAAATGGATATTGAATTCACAACTGGGGTATATTAATCATATGTTAATGAATTATATGAAGGCAGTTCATAGGACTTTGCTAATGCTGTCTTAATATTTTACTTTTACTTCATGTCCTTTTTCCTCCCTTTTTAAGTAATTGTGTGTGCAGCACCTGGAAATATAACAAATGGAAGATTCACCGTTTATAAGGAAGTATATCAATATAGTGAAGTAGTAATGTATAAGTGTAATCCTTCAAATGGACCAGATGAATATTCTCTTATTGGAGAAACCACCCTTATTTGTATTGATCATAACAGATGGAGCAGTGCCCCGCCAGAGTGTAAAGGTAATAATATTTCCATGTATTTCCTCCTGAATCTAAATACTGTGGAAACACTTCAAAAATATTTTTATCTCCAAGTAAACAAAAGATTCCTGTGTACTTGCTCCTCCTGCCAAATTGACTTCTAATTTAGTTTAATATTGCTCAAATCAAATTAAAAGAGTTATAATTGTAGACTTCGCAACCAGTCACTCAACATGTTCTTGGAATTTCAACTTACACATCATGAACTACTGTGTATATGCATGAGCTAGAACTTTGGGATTTTTTTGTTGTTGTTGTTATTGTTGTTTGTTCGCAAGCATCAGAAAACTGAACACACTGCAGCTTAAGAAATAAGAAAGTTTTATCTTGTAATATAAGATCTCTGAGAGTTTGGGCTATAGGAACATTAAAAGACTAACCTTCTCACTGATAAGATTGTTAAACTCTGAACAAAGCTTATTTTAACAACTTCATGTTAACTAAAAGTGGGGAGACACTGGAGGGGATGTGACCCCTGACAAAGGATCCAGTGAATGATAGCAAAATATTTATTTTCTCCCAGTGTACATGAGACATTCTGTAATAGCATTTTTAGGTAATATTTTTAACACATTTATTTCCAAAATATTGAAACTAGTACCAGTACATTGACCTGATCACAATGGGATGAATGTAGAAATCAAACCAAATACTTGAAAAATGTGCAAGACACTTTTAAATAACCCATGAGTCAAAGAAGCAGTCACAAGGGAAATAGAAACTGTTTTTAATTGATTAAAAACTAAAATTTGGTATATTAATATACAAAAATTTGTGGGATACAGCAAAAGTTTTGCAAAAGTTTTGCTCAGGGGATCTTTATAATGTGAAATACTTATGTTGGAAAAACAGAAAAGTCTCAAATCAGTCATCTATGCTTCTACCATTAGAAATTTAAAAAGAAGAGCAAATTAAATCTACAACAAGAAAACAAAGGGAAATAATAAAATTGGAGAGCCATGAAATTGAAAAGAGAAACAAAACAGAGATAATCAAAGAAATCAGCCTGGTTTTTGGAAACTATGGATAAAATAGATAAATCCATAGACAGTCTGACAGGAAAACAAAGATAAAATCACCAATATCAAGATTGAAAAGGAGAACATCATAAAATATCCTATAGACGTTTAAAGAATAATAAGAAAAAAACAAACTACTGTATGCCTATAAATTTGACAACTTAAACCTTCTCACAAAGAGTACTGCAAACCATGTATCCTTACTGGTGATCTCTACCAAACGTTTAAGCCGTAAATCATGGCAGTTCTACACAAAGCAGCTGGGCCTCCCCAAGGCTCAGCAGTAGAGAATCCGCCTGCAACGCAGAAGCATCAGGGGCCACGGGTTCCATCCCTGGGTTGGGAAGATCCTCTTGAGGAGGGCATGGCAACTCACTCTAGTAGTCTTGCCTGGAGAATCCCATGGACAGAGGGGCCTGGGGGCTCCAGTCTGTGGGTCACAGAGTTGGACACGACTGAAATGACTTAGCATGCACACACACAAACCCAAAGCCTTAAAAAAAATACAAGAGGAGAGAATCTTTCACAGTTCATTTCAAGGACAGCATTGCCCTGATGCAAAAACCAGGTCTACAACATAATGATTCCACATTTACATATATAACAAGATGATCACCATGATGTCTAGTTCCCATCTGTCACCATGTAAAATAAGTACAGAGTTGTTGACTGTATTGTCTAGTCTGTGTATCATAACCTCATAACTTATTTATTTTATAACTAGAAGATTTTGCATTTTAATCCACTTATTTTCCTCCTCTTTCCAGCCACCTGCTCTCTACCAATCACTAGGTCTCTGTATTCACGAATCTGTTTCCTTTCTGTTTTATTAGTTTATTTGTTTTATTTTGTAGATCCCACATATAACTGAAATCACATGGTGTTTCTCTGACTGACTTATTTCACGTTGCATAATTCCCACTATATCCATCAATGCTGTCACAAATGGCAAGATTTCATTCTTTTTATGACTAGGTAATATTCCATTTTATTTATTTTTTTTATTTATTTATTTTAAATATTCCATTTTATATGTACCATATCTTCTTTATTCATTATTCTATCAGGACACTTAGGTTGCTTTCATATCTTAGGTATTGCAAAAAAAAAAGATGCTGTAATGAAAAAAGGGCTGCACAAATCTTTTCGAATTAGTGTTTTGTTTTCTTTGGGTTAATACCCAGAAGTAAAATTGCTGATCATATGGTAGTTCTATTTCCCTCAGTCTATGGTTCATTTTATTTATTCCATACAGTATCCTTTGAAGCAAAATTTAGCTATTCTTTAAATGCATAATAGAATTCATCTGTGAACCCACGGAGTCCTAGATTTTGTTTACTGGAAATTATTTACTAATTCAATTTCATTACTAGTAATTGCTCTATCCCCATTTTCTATTTGGAGAAGGCAATGGCAACCCACTCCAGTACTCTTGTCTGGAAAATCTGATGGGCAGGGAGCCTGGTAGGCTGCAGACCATGGGATCATTAAGAGTCGGACATGACTGAGCGACTTCACTTTCACTTTTCACTTTCATGCATTGGAGAAGGAAATGGCAACCCACTCCAGTGTTCTTGCCTGGAGAATCCCAGGGACAGGGGAGCCTGGTGGGCTGCCGTCTATGGGGTCGCACAGAGTCAGACACGACTGAAGTGACTTAGCAGCAGCAGCAGCAGCAGCATTTTCTATTTCTTCTTGACTTAGCATTGGCAGATAATATGTTTTTAGGAATTTATCCATTTATTCCAGGTTTTCCAATTTTGGATATATAATTATTCATAGTATTCTCTTATGATCCTTTGTATTTCTGTGGTATTGATAGTAACTTCTCTTTTATTTTTTATTTTTTTGGATCCTTTCTTTTGTTTCTTGATGGGTATGGCTATATGTTTCTCAATTTTATCTTTTCAACGAGCCAGCTCTTATTTTCACTGATTTTCAGTCTCAATATCATTTATTTCCACTCTTTTCTTTATTATTTTAACCTTCCACAAACTTGCAGAGATGGTTGTTCTATTTTTTATATATAGGTGTAAATTTAGATTGTTTACTTGAGATTATTCTTGTTTTTAAGGTAGGCCTATATGGCTACAAACTTCTGTCTTAGAACTGTTTTTCCTGTGTTACATAGATTTGGAATGAATTGTCTCTATTTTCATTAGTCTTAAGATATTTTTTATTTCCTTTTTAATTTCTTCAGTGAATTACTGATCATTTAGTAACATGTTTTTTTGGTCTCCATGTGTTTTTTAGCCATTTTTCTTCTGGTAGTTGATTTGTATTTTCATACTATCATGACTGGAAGAGATGTTGGACCACAGATTCAAATGTAAAACCTAAACTGTAAGACTTATGAGAAGACAGAAAATATTTGTGAGTTAGCAGAGATTTCTTCAAAAACTTTAAAAGCATTATTCTTTAAAGAAAAAAACAAAAAACAAACAAAAAAAGACTGGATTTCTTAAAAACTGAGAACTTCTCTCAAAGACACTGTTTGAAGAAAGAAAAAACTTGTCATAGACTGGGAGAAAATATTTGTCAGGGACATTTCTGAATGGACTTCTAGCTATGATGTATAAAGAACTCTCAAAACACAATAAGAAGAAAGCAGCCCAGTTTACACAAAAAAGGGTAACATATTTGGATAGAATTTTTCCCACTGAAGAAGAATGTGGATGTTAAAAAAAGTACATGAAACATTGCTCAATATCATTAGTAATAACAGAAATGTAGTTTAAAACCATGATGAGAAACCACTAAGAACTTATTCGAATGCATGAAATTAAAAAGAAAAAATTAACAATTCCATGTTTTGGTGAGGATATGTTATATTTGGGACTCTGATAACACTGCTGATAAGAAAGCAAGTGATATGATCATTTGGAACACAATTTAGCAACTTCTCATACAATGAAATATATACTTAAGGTACAATTCAGCTACCCAGGGTAAAATGAAAACATGTACACATAAAAATCTGACATGAGAATATTCATAATATCCTTAGTCATAATCATCCTATACTGGAAACAACTCATATGTCCTTGAACTGGTAAATGGAGGAACATCATTGGTACGTGCATATAATTATAATACTCTGCAGGAAAGGATGATGAGCTTTTAATTCAGACAACAGGAATGAATCTCAAATGCATTGTCCTAAGTAAAGTAAGTCAAACTCAGAGGATGTGATTCCGTATGACATTCCGGAAAAGCAACACTATTGCTGCCCCTCAGTTGTGTCCGACTTTGAGACCCCATGGACTGCAGCGCGCTGGGCTTCCCTGTCCTTCACCATCTTCTGGAGCTTGCTCAGACTCATCTCGGTTGAGTCAGTGATGCTATTCAATCATCCTGTCCTCTGTCATCCGTCCCCTATTTGTCCTGCCTTCAATCTTTCTGAGCATCACGGTTGTTTCCAATGAGCCGGCGCTTTGCATCAGGTGGCCAAAGTATTGAGCTTCAGCTTCAGCATCAGTCCTTCTAATGAATATTCAGGACTGAGTTCTTTCAGGGTGACTGGTTTGATCTCTTTGCTGCCCAAAGGATTCTCAAGAGTCTATTCCAACACCATACAGTTCAAAAGCATAATTCTGTGGTGCTCAGCCTTCTTTATGGTCCAACTCTCACATCCATACATGACTACTGGAAAAACCATACCTTTGACTAGATGGACCTTTGTTGGCAAAGTAACGTCTCTGCTTTTTAATACATGGTCTAGGTGTGTCATAGCTTTTCTTCCAAGGAGGAGCATCTTTTAATTTCGTGGCTTCAGTCACCATCTGCAGTGATTTTGGAGCCCAAGAAGATAAACCCCATCACTGTTTCCATTGTTTCCTCATCTATTTGCCATGAAGTAACGGGACCAGATGCCATGATGTTCATTTTATAAGTGTTGAGTTTTTTTTTTTTTTTTTTTTATTAGTTGGAGGCTAATTACTTCACAACATTTCAGTGGGTTTTGTCATACATTGATATGAATCAGCCATAGATTTACACTTATTCCCCATCCCGATCCCCCCTCCCACCTCCCTCTCCACCCGATTCCTCTGGGTCTTCCCAGTGCACCAGGCCGGAGCACTTGTCTCATGCATCCCACCTGGGCTGGTGATCTGTTTCACCATAGATAGTATACATGCTGTTCTTTTGAAACATCCCACCCTCACCTTCTCCCACAGAGTTCAAAAGTCTGTTCTGTATTTCTGTGTCTCTTTTTCTGTTTTGCATATAGGGTTATCGTTACCATCTTTCTAAATTCCATATATATGTGTTAGTATGCTGTAATGTTCTTTATCTTTCTGGCTTACTTCACTCTGTATAAGGGGCTCCAGTTTCATCCATCTCATTAGGACTGGTTCAAATGAATTCTTTTTGAAGGCTGAGTAAAATTCCATGGTGTATATGTACCACAGCTTCCTTATCCATTCATCTGCTGATGGGCATCTAGGTTGCTTCCATGTCCTGGCTATTATAAACAGTGCTGCGATGAACATTGGGGTGCACGTGTCTCTTTCAGATCTGGTTTCCTCAGTGTGTATGCCCAGAAGTGGGATTGCTGGGTCATATGGCAGTTCTATTTCCAGTTTTTTAAGGAATCTCCACACTGTTTTCCATAGTGGCTGTACTAGTTTGCATTCCCACCAACAGTGTAAGAGGGTTCCCTTTTCTCCACACCCTCTCCAGCATTTATTGCTTGTAGACTTTTGGATAGCAGCCATCCTGACTGCGTGAATGGTACCTCATTGTGGTTTTGATTTGCATTTCTCTGATAATGAGTGATGTTGAGCATCTTTTCATGTGTTTGTTAGCCATCTGTATGTCTTCTTTGGAGAAATGTCTGTTTAGTTCTTTGGCCCATTTTTTGATTGGGTCATTTATTTTTCTGGAATTGAGCTGCAGGAGTTGCTTGTATATTTTTGAGATTAATCCTTTGTCTGTTTCTTCATTTGCTATTATTTTCTCCCAATCTGAGGGCTGTCTTTTCACCTTACTTATAGTTTCCTTTGTAGTGCAAAAGCTTTTAAGTTTCATTAGGTCCCATTTGTTTAGTTTTGCTTTTATTTCCAATATTCTGGGAGGTGGGTCATAGAGGATCTTGCTGTGATTTATGTCGGAGAGTGTTTTGCCTATGTTCTCCTCTAGGAGTTTTATAGTTTCTGGTCTTACATTTAGATCTTTAATCCATTTTGAGTTTATTTTTGTGTATGGTGTTAGAAAGTGTTCTAGTTTCATTCTTTTACAAGTGGTTGACCAGTTTTCCCAGCACCACTTGTTAAAGAGGTTGTCTTTTTTCCATTGTATATCCTTGCATCCTTTGTCAAAGATAAGGTGTCCATAGGTTCGTGGATTTATCTCTGGGCTTTCTATTCTGTTCCATTGGTCTATATTTCTGTCTTTGTGCCAGTACCACACTGTCTTGATGACTGTGGCTTTGTAGTAGAGTCTGAAGTCAGGCAGGTTGATTCCTCCAGTTCCATTCTTCTTTCTCAAAGATTACTTTGGCTATTCGAGGTTTTTTGTATTTCCATACAAATTGTGAAATTCTTTGGTCTAGTTCTGTGAAAAATACCGTTGGTAGCTTGATAGGGATTGCATTGAATCTATAGATTGCTTTGGGTAGAATAGCCATTTTGACAATATTGATTCTTCCAATCCATGAACACGGTATGTTTCTCCATCTGTTTGTGTCCTCTTTGATTTCTTTCATCAGTGTTTTATAGTTTTCTATGTATAGGTCTTTTGTTTCTTTAGGTAGATAAAGACTCTACGAGAAAATTACTAGAACTAATCAATGAATATAGTAAAGTTGCAGGATATAAAATTAACACACAGAAATCCCTTGCATTCCTATATACTAACAATGAAAAAACAGAAAGAGAAATTAAGGAAACAATACCATTCACCATTGCAACAAAAGTGTTGAGTTTTAAGCCATTTTTTTCACTCTCCTCTTTCAACTTCATCAAGAGGCTCTTTGGTTCCTCTTCACTTTCTGCCTCAAGGGTGGTGTCATCTGCATATCTGAGGTTATTGATATTTCTCCTGGCAATCTTGATTCCAGCTTGTGCTTTCTCCAGCCCAGCATTTCTCATGATGTCCTCTGCATATAAGTTAAAGAAGCACGGTGATAATATACAACCTTGACGTACTCCTTTTCCTATTTGGAACCAGTCCATTCTTCCATGTCCAGTTCTAACTGTTCCTCCTTGACCTGCATACAGATTTCTCAGGAGGCAGGTAAGGTGGTCTGGCATTCCCATCTCTTTAATAATTTTTTTACAGTTTGTTGTGATCCACACAGTCAAAGGCTTTGGTGTAGACAATAAAGCAGAAGTAGATGTTTTTCTGGAACTCTTGTCAATGATCCAGTGGCTCTTAGCAATTTGATCACTGCTTCATTTGCCTTTTCTAAATCCAGTTTGAACATCTGGAAGTTCTCAGTCCATGTACTGTTGAAGGCTCACTTGGAAAATAATGAGCATTACTTTGCTAGCCTATGAAATGAGTGCAATTGTGCATTAATTTGAACATTCTTTGGCATTTCCCTTCTTTGGGATTGGAATGAAAACTGACCTTTTCCAGTCCTGTGGCCACTGCTGAGTTTTCAAAATTTGCTGGCATATTGAGTGCAGTACTTTCACAGCATCATCTTTCAGGATTTGAAATAGCTCAACTAGAATTCCATCACCTCCACTAACTTTGTTCGTAGTGATGCTTCCTAAAGCCCATTTCACTTCACACTCCAAGATGTCTGGCTCTAGGTGAGTGATCACACCATCGTGACTATCTGGGTCATGAAGATCTTTTTTGTACAGTTCTTCTGTATATTCTTGCCACCTCTTCTTAATATCTTCTGCTTCTGTTAGGTCCATACCATTTCTGTCCTTTATTGAGCCCATCCTTGCATGAAATATTCCCTTGGCATCTCTAATTTTCTTGAAGAGATCTCTAGTCTTTCCCATTCTATTGTTTTCCTCTATTCCTTTGCAATGATCGCTAGGGAAGGCTTTCTTATCTCTCCTTGCTATTCTTTGGAACTCTGCATTCAAATGGGCATCTTTCCTTTTCTCCTTTGCCTTTCACTTCTCTTCTTTTCTCAGCTACTTGTAAGGCCTCCTCAGACGGCCAGTTTGCCTTTTTGCATTTCTTTTCCTTGGGGTGGTTTTGATCACCACCTCTTGTACAATGTCACGAACCATAGCTCTTCAGGCACTCTGTCCATCAGATATGATTCCTTGAATCCATTTGTCACTTCCACTGTATAACTGTAAGGTATTTGATTTAGGTCATACCTAAATGGCCTAGTGGTTTCCCCTACTTTCTTCAATTTAAGTCTTAATTTTGCAATAAGGAGTTCATGATCTGAGCCATAGTCAGCTCCTGGCCTTTTTTTTTTTTTTTTTTTTGCTGACTGTATAGAGCTTCTCCATCTTTGGCTTCAAATAATAAAATCAATCAGTATTGACTATCTGGTGATGTCCATGTGTAGAGTCTTCTCTTGTGTTGTTGGAAGAGGGTGTTTGTCATGACCAGTGTATTCTCTTGGCAAAATTCTGTTAGACTTTGCCCTGCTTCATTCTATACTCCAAGCCCAAGCTTGCCTGTTACTCCAGGTATCTGGAGTACTTGACTTCCTGCTTTTGCATTCCAGTCCACTATGATGAAAAGGACATATCTTCTTTTGGTGTTAGTTCTAGAAAGTCTTGTAGGTCTTCATAGAACCATTCAACTTCAGCTTCTTCAACATTAGTGGTTGGGGCATAGACTTGGATTACTGTGATATTGAATGGTTTGCCTTGGAAATGAACAGAGATCATTCTGTCATTTTTGAGATTTGCACCCAAGTACTGCATTTCAGACTCTTTTGTTGACTATGATGGCTACTCCAATTCTTCTAAGAGATTCTTGCCCACAGTAGTAGATATAATGTTCTTCTGAATTAAATTCACTCATTCCAGTCCATTTTAGTTCACTGATTCCTAAATTGTTGATGTTCACTCTTGCTGTCTCCTGTTTGACCACTTCCAATTTACCTTGATTCATGGACCTAACATTCCAGGTTCCTATGCAGTATTGTTCTTACAACATTGGGCTTTACTTTCAGCTCCAATCACATCCACTACTGGGCATGTGTTTCTGCTTTGCCTCAGCCTCTTCATTCCTTCTGGAGCTATTTTTGTTTTTCTCCAATCACATATTGGGCACCTGATGACCAAACAACACTATAGGGATAGAAAATTGATTAGTGGTAGGCTGGTTGAGGAAGGCAGAGTTATTGGTGGGCATTGCTTACGAAGTGGCATGAGGAAATTTGGTGGGGGGGGCGGGTAGGGAAACTTTCTATGTCTTTATTGTATTGGTAATACATGATTATTTGCATGTATTAAACAGCAAGCAGTTATACACTTTTACTGTTTAACGGCATGTAATACAGTTAACACTTATCATTCAGAAAACTAAGATCATGGCATCCCGCCCCATCATTTCATGGCAAATAGATGGGGAAACAATGGAAACAGTGAGAGAATTTATTTTTGGGGGCTCCAGAATCACTGTACATGGTGACTGCAGCCATGAATTTAAAAGACGCTTGCTCCTTGGAAGAAAAGATGACCAACCTAGACAACATATTAAAAAGCAGAGACATTACTTTGCCGACAAAGGTCCATCTAGTCAAAGCTATGGTTTTTCCAGTAGTCATGTATGGGTGTGAGAGTTGGACTATCAAGAAGGCTGAGTGCAGAAAAATTGATGCTTTTGAACTGCGGTGTTGGAGAAGATTCTTGAGAGTCCCTTGGACTGCAAGGAGATCCAACCAATCCATCCTAAAGGAGATCAGTCCTGAATATTCATTGGAAAGACTGATGCTGAAGCTGAAACTCCAATATTTTGGCCACCTGATGTGAAGAACTGACTCATTGGAAAAGACCCTGATTCTGGGAGTAATTGGGGGCAGGAGGAGAAGGGGACGACAGAGGATGAGATGGTTGGATGGCATCACCGACTCAATGGACATGAGTTAGTTTGAGTAAGCTCTGGGAGTTGGTGATGGACAGGGAAGCCTGGCGTGCTGCAGTCCAAGGAGTCACAAAGAGTTGGACACGACTGAGTGACTGAACTGAACTGAAACCTAACTTAAAGAAAATCATTAGCACAAATTTCAGCAGTGTAGCACAACAGAGAAAAGATCAGTGAACCTGAAGTCAATACAATACAAATGTAACATGATTTCAAAAGAAATATTACATGAGAGAGAGAGAGAAACTTGTACACCTGTGGAAGAGTAGCAACCAGTAAACGTACATGTAATTGGAGTGTCATAGAAAAAGGACAGTGTAGACAATTATTTGTCTGTCTGTTTTATATTGAAGTATAGTTGCTTTACAATGTTGTGTTAGTTTCTACTACCTGGCAAGTGAATCAGATGTGTGTGTGTGTGTGTGTGTGTGTGTGTGTGTGTGTGTATACACATATATATCCACTATTATTTAGATATTCTTCCCATTTACATCACCCAGAGCGTTGAGTACAGTTACCTTTGTTATACAGGAGTTTCTCATTAATTATCTATTTTATACGTAATAGAGTATATATGTCAATCCCAATCTCCCAGTTTGTCCTACCCCTGTTTTCCCTCTGGTACCCATGAGTTTGTTCTCTATTGATTTTTTACTGTCTATTTATTTTATTCTCTATTATTTGAATTTGATCCACAACATTCACCCCAGAGATCCACCCCAGGGAATTCATTGACCCTAGCAGGATAAATAACTTTTGAAAATTCACCAAAGAATCCTCATTAGACTAAAAACAAAAGGAAAAAGCTGCCCGTAAGAGGGGAAACAAGCATATTACATTCTTTCTTCCTCACCTCCAAGAAAGAGTAATAGCTGACTTCTCTCAAGAAACTGTGAAGAGCAGAAGACAATAACTTCTGCTAATGTGCTGAAAGAAAGATAAAGCACTTCTCCCAGAATTCCCTCTCAAGGAGAAATCTTTCAAAACTGAAGCTATAATAAATGAAAACAGTTTCAGATAAAGAAGAGCTAAGAGAATTTGTCATTAGACAACCTGAACTCAAAGAATTGATAAGTTCTCCTGGCTGAACAAAAATTATACCTAATGAAAATTCAGATCCACAGGAAAGGAGAAAACATCTTTCTGGTTTAAAAGGCTATATTTCTGTGCTCGCGTCAGCAGCACATATACTGAAAGGCTATATTTCTGGCCCTCATCTGTTGTTCAGATTAATCTCATAAAATGTTCTCTTGAACTCACTGCCCTGCCCAGTGTTTTTTCGGATTTGTTTTGTTTCCAAATTCTGCCAAACCCATTAGTAGATCTGAAGTCAATCTAGAGGGCCCTGACCTTTAATTTACTTCTGGAGAAGTAGAGTAGAATGGAATCTACCACAGTACACTGTCGTCAGTGCTAAATATTACCTTCTAGCATTATCTCAGGCGTATGTTCTTGCATACTGATTTAACACTTAAAATGTGTTTTAAAACTTAAAACGTGTTGATCTCTGGGTTTACAATCCAAAATGTTTGGAAAACACTGCCCTAACTCCACTGACCTTTGTGTTTCTTGAACATCCCAGTTCCTGTATGTTGTTACCACCTGAGAACTTTCTATTTCCTTTTTTTTCCCCCAATGGCTAACTTCTTTTAAATTTGTACTCAAGTATTATTACCTTCTCAAAAAACTCTTTACTACCTTTCTAAAAGAACATGGTGCTGTAATTAGTGTCAGCATGACCTGAAAAAAAATCCTAGCGTTAACGAACATCAAAAGTCAGTTTTGAACTTACCCTATGTTTGTATCTGGTACTCAGACCTTTCTCAATACATGTCAATACTGGGAAAAAAAAAGGTAGGAAAGCCAACAACTATTATGATAGACTATTTTGGTAGAAAAACATTATTAGATTTCTCTACATCTATTTCCCTGGAATTCAAAAGCACAGAGTCTTGTGTTGTTTTATTTATTTTTTTTCAATTAACATCTTGCCTTTCATTCCTCATTTTTTCCTTTCTTCTGGGAGTTATTATTTGCACTAGATATTTGGTGTTATATGAAAGCAGGCTTTCAGTAATTATGGAATTTCTCCACTTTTCAGTGGTCAAATGTGACTATCCAATCGTCGCATATGGAACAATAGCATCAGGAGTTAGAAGAAAATATTACTACAACGCCCAAGTTGTATTTCAGTGTCATGATGGTTTTTACCTTCATGGGAGCAGCACAGTTGTCTGCGGTGCAAACGGTACCTGGGAGCCCGAGCTACCAAAGTGTACTAAAGGTATGAAGGTGTCTGTTTCCTTTTTCTTTTTTAAAAGATTTTATTTTTTCCACAATAGATTTCAATGATATAGAGCAGTTGGAAAGGAACAGTTTTAGTATTTATGTCTGTCTTGTATTAATTTCCATGCTACGTGTTTGACTTCTAATTCACGAAGAAACTTGTTTTGGTTTTCCTTTTATAGACTCTTAGTATGTTGCATACATCACACAGATGCATAAATTTCTCTTGTTCAACATCTTTACATGTAAAATGGATAGCAAACATTTTTTAGTGTAAATTAAAGGGTTAGTAACTCAGTTGTGTCCAACTTTTTGCAACCCCATGATGGACTGTAGCCCAGCAGGCTCCTCTGTCCATGGAATACTCCATGTAAGAATACAGGAGTGGGTTGCCATTCTCTTCTGCAGTGGATCTTTCTGATCCAAGGAGTGAACCCGGGTTTGCATTACAAGCAGATTCTTTACCATCTGAGCCACCAGGGAAGCCCGAATTAAAACATGTGCATTTTTACCTAAATAAGAATGAAAAGGATAATTCATATAAGTGAATAGTAGTAGAAAGCAATAAATCCCAAGTAATCGAATGAGTTTACATATATTTTTTGTTTGTTTGTTTTCCAGAAGCAATTGCTACCACTACGGTGTCTACAACTTCTAGTGCCTCAGGTTTCATAAAGTCCTGCTTATATTTGTCAATATCCTTTAAATTCCTTGTGATTTTTTAAAATCCTTTAAAAGTCTGGTGATTTACACTCACTAGAACTTTTAGTAATAAAAGGAGGAAGAATGTATTTATAGCCATTTTTGCTATTATACTTAGTGAATCTAAAATTATAGGTCATAGTCCACAGATATAAACAGGTTTGTAAACTTAGGTAATTTATATAAACTTGTTTATGTACATGTGTAATGACTGAATGCCTTCCTCGCTGTGTGATATTAAAGTTAACAGTGGGATGCATTTAAAGCACTTAGCACAGTGTCTGGTGTGTAGAAAGCTCTTAAAGGTAGCTCACCTAATTTACAGTTTCATTGGAGTCAATATTAATGTAGAAATCAATATTAATTAAGGTCCATGGCTTCTGTTTTTTAATATGTATGTTTTCTGTGTCATCAACATTGATAATTTATTCATTTTAAAAGTGATCTGTTGACACCTGTACCAGGTATCATCCGGGTTCAGGAATGTATTTCATTCTCCTGCCAACGACCACTTTGGTTCTTTTTATCAAGTACAATTTTAACTGGGAAATTTCTACTGTCTCTAGAACAAGATCTGTGTTTCTACTCCCCATCCCAACCTAACCACCTCATACAATTATTTTTTTCTCTCTACTGGCTTTTATTTTTTTGGCAACAGAAAGGGAATTGTATAACAGTGGAAGGGCAGCCAAAGTCCTTATTTGTGGAGATGAAATGGAGGATCTCTGGCAGGGTCGCCTGAGCAGCCGCTCTGCCTAAGACTTGAGAGACTATTTTGATATGGTGAAAGGAATTATCTTCCTGAGTCCAAGCTGTTATCTTTGGCTTCGTCTTTTTGGATGCAACAGAAGCCAGTGAACAGTGGCAAGAGCATTAGCCCGAGCAGACCGCTCTGCTTACTCAAGTAACATCATTTCTGTGGTTTCTAGTTTCTCACTGTTGAATGACTCAAACAAATGTCCATCACTGGCTTCCAATGTGTTTACTTCCTATTGTCAAATAATTTTAAGGATTGAGGGGAATTATTCATATTAGCATGGTAATTAGAACACTTTTTTATAATTCCTATAAACCTGGTACTCTGTAACCTCCTCCAGTACATTGGGGGTTGCCGTGAAGTTCTGTGGAGAAAGCAATGTCTGTGGATGATACATAAAGATTGCACAAGAAATCTATACTCATTGACTCACCCGTGTTTGCTCATATGGTCCTAGTGGGAATATGCACTGTAGTATGTTATGCTTATTTATACACGCTTTTGAGAGTTGACCATAAGCGTCTCATAAAGAATTTCTAAAACATGTATTCAGTTTAGCATTGTAAATAACAGGAGAATTGTGAGGACAAGTTTATAGAGGTGATAAACTATAGGGATCTTGTTTTAAATATCATAAATCAAAGTTCTTTGTGAGGTTTTCAGTCATTTTTTATCAGAGAGTATGAAAAGCATCATTAGTGACATATAATGTTGATAAGGTAGATCTAACTATGTGAATGTGAAAAAATTGGGACAAATATGAAGTGACAAACTAAGAATACAAATTATGTAATATGATACTATGTGGATGGTATTCTTTTAAGATTTGTAAACTTATTCTGAACACATAATTTCTATGATTTATTATTTGCTAATTTCCAGGGTTTCTGCTATGTAATATAGATCCATAGTACATATTCTTATGTATACATTCTAAGGTACTTGCATAAATATATATTTAGGTTAACTTCCCAGAAATAGAATAGCATAGTTTGGAAACTATGCATATTTTCATTCTGAGAAGTAATTCATTTTGAGAAATAATTTTCTTAAAAAATGAAAATAATCAAAGTTAATTCTACAATTTTGTATTGATGAGACTGGTGAATTGAATCAAAATAGATTTTTCCAGGTCCTCAAACAACTACAGCTCCAGAGTCAAGTCCTGCAGGTTCAATGCCTCTTTATCTTACTAACATTGTTTCGAACTTAATAAGATGATGGGTGAAAAGTAATGTCACATACTAATTTGTATATTGAAATTATCAGTGAAGCTGAAATGTTTTGGTTTACAGTCACTTATATTGGTCTTTAGTTCACTTTTCTATGTGATTTCTGAAATATTTTTCATGTTGATGTAACAAAGCTCATTATAAGTTAAAATCCTTTTAACAGGAAGCAGAATTTTCCTCCAGTTTGTCATTATTAAAAGTCAATTTTCTTTGAAGATTTTATACTATTAAAAATAGATTGCTTAAAAAAAAATAGATTGCTTTGTATACCTTTTAACTAGATTAGCATACTAATCTGAGGGACTTCCCAGGTGGCTCCCAGTGGTAAAGAATCCACCTGCCCCTGCAGGAGATGTGAATTCAATCCCTGGGTCGGGAAGATCCCCTGGAAGGGGAAATGGCAACCCACACCAGTATTCTTGCCTGGAAAACCCCATGGACAGAGGAATCTGGCGGGCTATGGTCCATAGGGTAGCAAAGAGTTATATATGCCTGAGTGACTGAACATGCACACATACTAACATGAATTTATTAAATTTCAGATATTTCAAAAGCATACATAGTGAAAAGATTGGTTCTCCACTTCTTCCTCTCATCTAATTACTAAAATTAATATCTTTATAGTTTAGGGAGTCTTTTTAATCTACTTCTATGCATAAATATTCTTATTTGTGTCGGTTTACATATTTGGCTTTATTCTTATCCAAAAATGTCATCATGCTGTTCTTATTTTTCTGAAACTTGCACTTTTTCCACTTAACGTCTTGGATTGGAGCTTCAGTTAGATTTACTCCCATATTTTTATATGATTTTAATATGTACCATATTTCCCTTGACTTTTCCATCAGTGGTCATTTAAATGTACAGAATATTTATATTAATAGGAAGTTGGATGTGTTGATGTTTTCCCTAATGGCTAAGAGTGTTGTGTTTTTCTTATAAAAGCGTCAGGTCTTCTGCATGGTGAAATTACATAAACGTTGCCATCATAGTACTTATGTGATTGCATCAAATCATTGATTCATCTCACTTTCTTTAGGGTATCTGAAATAAGATTGGGTTTATCTTTATTCCACTTACTTTCATCCAGTGTGAAGTAGCACCATTTGTTGAGTAAGTCCTTTTCTTTCCAGCTTTATTAAAGTACAAGTTTTTATCACACATTAAATTCATATATGATCTGATCTTTCTGTTCCCTTGAATTCTGCCCATTCCTGCCCTAGCACCAAATCAATGCTTTGATTGCAGAATGATGATATGTTTTAATATCTGGCAGAATACTTCCTTTTCAGATGCTCAGGCTACATTCTGTGCTAATTCTTCTAGACCAACTTCTATTTTATTTTACTGACAATTTTAGCTAATTTAATGGTACATTTCAGTGGCATTAAGTATATTCACATTGTTGTACAACCATTACTACTATCTATCTCTAAAACCTTTAATCACCTCAAAATGAACATTATACCTATGAAACAATAACTCTCCATTCTCCCTCCTCCCAGCCGTGTTAACCACTACCTATTTTCTATGTTGATTAATTTGACTGTTCTACATACTGCATAGACTTGGAATCACTTCTGGATTATTTCACTTAGCATAGTGTTTTCAAGGTTCTTCCATCTTGTAACATGTATCAGAACTTTATTTCTTATATGACTTGGTAATATTTCTTCATATATACCACAATTCCTTAATTTATTCATTTGTTGGAAGACCCTTTGTTTGACTATGCCAAAGTCTTTGTGTGGATCACAAGAAACTGGAAAATTCTGAAAGAGACGGGAATACCAGACCACATGACCTGCCTCCTGAGAAATCTGTATGCAGGTCAAGAAGCAACAGTTAGAACTGGACATGGAACAATAGACTGATTCCAAATAGGAAAAGGAGTACGTCAAGGCTTTATATTGCCACCCTGCTTATTTAACTTATGTGCAGAGTACATCATGAGAGATGCTGGGCTGGAAGAAGCAAAAGCTGGAATCAAGATTGCCGGGAGAAATATCAATAACCTCAGATATGCAGATGACACCACCCTTATGGCAGAAAGTGAAGAACTAAAGAGCCTCTTGATGAAAGTGAAAGAGGAGAGTGAAAAAGTTGGCTTAAAGCTCAACATTCAGAAAACTAAGATCATGGCATCTGGTTCCATCACTTCATGGCAAATAGATGGGAAGACAGTGGAAACAGTGACAGACTTTATTTTGGAGGGGGCTCCAAAATCACTGCAGATGGTGACTGCAGTCATGAAATTAAAAGACGCTTACTCCTTGGAAGAAAAGTCATGACCAACCTAGACAGCATATTAAAAAGCAGAGAGATTATTTTGCCAACAAAGGTCCATCTAGTCAAAGCTATGGTTTTTCCAGTAGTTATGTATGGATGTGAGAGTTGGACTATAAAGAAAACTGAGCACCGAAGAATTGATGCTTTTGAATTGTGATGTTGGAGAAGACTCTTGAGAGTCCCTTGGACAGCAAGGAGATCCAACCAATCGTTGGCCACCTGATGCAAAGAACTGACTCATTGGAAAAAACCCTAATGCTGGGAAAGATTGAAGGTGGGAGAAGGGGACGACGGAGGATGAGATGCTTGGATGTTGTCACCGACTCAATGGACATGAGTTTGTGTAAGCTCTTGGAGTTGGTGATGGACAGGGAAGCCTGGAGTGCTGCAGTCCATGGGGTCTCAAAGAGTTGGACACGACTGAGTGACTGAACTCAACTGAACTGAATATTTCTTCGTATATACCACAATTCTTTAATTCACTCATTTTTTGAAAGACCCTTTTGGCCATTCTGAATAATGCTACTCTGAACAGTGGCATTCAGGTATCTGAGTCCCTATTTTTAATTTTGGTGGTTATATACCTAGGAATAGAATTGTTGTGTTATATAATAGTACTTTGGGCTTCTCTGATGGCTTAGATGGCAAAGAGTCTGCCTGCAAAAAATGTAGGAGACCCAGGTTTGATCCCTGGGTCAGGAAGATCCCCTAAAGCAGGGAATGACTACCCACTCCAGTATTCTTGCCTGGAGAATTCCATGGACAGAGGAGTCTTGTGGGCTACCATCCAGGGATGGCAAACTGTCTGACATGACTGAGTAAATAATACTTTCACTTTTTCTTCACAGTATTACTATGTTTGTTTATTTTTTTGAGGAACAACCAGGGAATCTTCTGCAGTGGCTGCACAATGTTACATTCCCTCCAGTGACTCACAAAAGTTTAATTTCTCCCCCCTTTTGCCAGTACTTGTTGTCTTTCTTTTTTTCTTTTCTTTGTTTGATAAAAGCCATACCAGCATATGTGAAGTACTATCTCATTGTGGTTTTTCTTCGCATTTCTGTATTTATTAGTGATGATCATCTTTTCATGTGCATATTATTGGTCGTTTGTATATCTTCTTTGGAGAAATATCTGTCCAAGTCCTTTGCCCAATTTTGAATTGGATCTTTTTTCAATTTTTAAAAGCTCATAATACATTTTGGAGGTTAACCCCATCAGATATGTAGTGCCGTTCCCTCCCATTCTGTGGACCGCTTTCTCTCTGATGACAGTGTCCCTTCTTAAACAGCAGTGTCTGGTTTTGATGAAACCCCGTGTATCTGTTTGTGCTGTTGCTGTCACATCCAAGAAGTCACTGCCAGACCCAACATCCTGAAGCTGTCCTCCATGTTCTCTTTAAGAGTTTCGTAATTTTAGCTCTTAAGTTTATGGTTCATTTTTGTTCCTTTCTTCTTTTCCTCTCTTCACTTGTGATTTAATGACACTCTTTAATGTTATGTTGGAGTCCTTACTTTTTCTTATGTGTATATCTATTTTAGAGTTTTGTCCTTCTCATGAGGTTTATATGTAGCAATATATATACTTATATATATATATACATATGTATATACATGATTATTTTAAGTCGCTAATCTCTTTATTTTGTACACATTCTAACAACCCAGCACTTTTACTCCATTCCACCACATTTAATGTTTGTAGCATCATATTTTACAACTTTTTTGTTTTTTTCATCCTTAAGCTACTTATTGTGGTTATAAATGTGTACTTACTACTGGGATGACTCGTATTGACCAACCGGTTGGTAGAGCCGGGTCCTGGGGAAGCCGGCTGTGGTCTCAGAGCAAGTGTTGGCCTCCTGGTACATGGGGCTATGGCCTGAGGGATCCGAAGGCTGGTGTCCCCCTGCTGGCAGGCAAGGTCATTTCCTGACTTGGCTGACTAGTGTCCAGGGGCTCCTGGAGGTGGTGTTGGCCCATGGATGGATGGAGTCTGCCCTTGGGGAGGCTGATTGAGGGGCCCATTGCTCCTGGAGCTGACATCTGACTGCTGGGCTTGGGTCCATGGGCTTCTGGGACTGATGCTGGCCCACTGGTGAGCAGAACCGGGTGCTGGGGTCTGGTTGCCCTGTACTGGGCCTTCTAGTGGACAGGGATGGGTCCAGGCAGCTGGAGGACAGGGGATCTAAGGCAGTCAGCCTGCTTGTGGGTAAGACTCTGTCCCTGCTCCAATAACTGCTGGGCCTGGGCTGTTCCAGAACTTGTGCCCACCTGCTGGGGGGCAAGGTCACATCATGGTGCTAATAAGCTAGAGGGAGGATTCCAAAATGCCACTTGCCAGCCCCAGACTCCTTTTGGTACGCACTCCCAACAGTGGCTACTACCAGAATCTCTGTCCGCAGAGTGAGTCCACATTGTCCTCTGCCTCTTCAAGATGAGCAAGTGAATCTGACCAAAACTCCTTTCAAATTACTGCTTCTGCACTGCGTCTCAAGAGTGTGTGACATTTTGTTCGTGCCCCTTAAAAGCAGAGTTTTTCTTCCTACAGCCCCTCGGATCTCCCAAAAATATGCCGTGTTGGCTTTCAAAGCCCAACATTCTAGGAGCTTGACTCCTGGTGCAGGACCCCTGCGCTGGGGAATCTGATGTGACTCTCAGACCCCTCCTTCCTTGGGGAGAACTTGTGCGATTGTAATGATCCTCCTCGTTTGTGGGTCACCTACCTGGTGTTACGGGTCTTGTTTATGCCGTGTCTCTGGTCTTCTTTCCTGTCTCATGTTGGTTCCTTCTTTATATCTCTGGTTGTAGAAGATCATTTATGCTAGTTTTCAGGTCATTCCCATCCATTGTTGTTCTGTAAATACTGGTGATGTTCATGTGCCCAAGGAAGGATGCAAACTCAAGAGTCTTTCTACTCCACTGACTTAGCAACTTCCCTAGGCCTCATTTAGTTCCTAATCTTTTAAATTAATTTTTGTGTATGGTGTAAGGTAGATGTCAAAATTCATTCTTTTGCACATGGATACCCAATTTTCCAAGAATCATTTGTTGAAAAGAGTGTCCATTCCCCATTAAATGTCCTTAGAACCCTTGTGAACAATCATTTGACCATATAAGTGAAAGTTTATTTCTGATCTCGCTGCTCTTTTATTTTTTTAAATAGAAATATAGTTGTTTTACAATATTATTTCTGAACATAGAGATTCAATATTTTTAAAGTTTAACTCCAGGTAAAGCTATTAAAAAAATAATAACTATATTTCCCTGTGGTGTACAGTATATCTTTATTGTAGCTTTTTAGTAAGTTTTGGAATTGGGAAATGTGAGTCCTCTCGTCTTTCCATTTCTTTATTAAGATTACTCCCTTCAGATCCCATATTAGGTTTAATTTGTCTATTTCGCAGAACACATTTTCAATATAGTCAAAGGGCTGCATTTAATCTGTGGATTGCTTTGTGTGATATTGACATCTTAACAATATTATCTTTCAATCCATGAATGCAGGATGTCCTTTCATTTTCTTATGTCTTCAATTTCTTTATGCAGTGCTTTGTGGTTTTCAGGGAACAAGTCTTTTAGTTCCTTAGTTAATGTTTATTCCTAGGTACTTTATCCTCTTTGCTGCTACTGTGTGTGGAGTTGGTTTTTTAAATTTTCTCTTTAGACTGTTCATTGGTAGTGTATAGAAATGCAGCTGATCTTTGTTGATTTTGTAACCTCTGACTTTGTTGAATTAATTTATTAGTTCTATTTAATAGGTTTCTGTATATATGTGTGTGTGTGTGTGTGTGTTGGTGTGAGTATGCATAATCTTTAGAGTTTTCCATTTAAAAGATTATATAATCGAAACAGAGAGAGTTTTATTTCTTCTTTCTCAGTTTGGATGATTTTTATTTTTTTCTCTTACCACTGCTCTTGCTAGGCAAGAAAAATAAGTTAAAATATTTTGTTGTATTGATTGAAGTGACAAATATGAACATCCAGTATTGCTCCTGACTTAAGGAAAATAAATTCAGTCTTTCACTATTGAGTATGATGTTATCTATGTTTTTTTTTAATAAGTGGCCTTTATTATGTTGAATTTTATTATGTTGATTCTATTACAGATCAGCTCTTAAATGGTTTTAGGCCATTGTAGGTCTTTTGTATTTCAATCTTTTTTTTTACGTTTTGATTGGAGGGAAAATTGCTTTATAATGTTGTGTTGGTTTCTGGCATAGTGAAGTTGCTCAGTCGTGTCCAACTCTTTGAGACCACATGGACTCTAGCCTACCAGGCTCCTCCATCCATGGTATTTTCCAGGCAAGAATACTGGAGTGGGTTGCCATTTCCTTCTCCAGGGGATCTTCCAGACCCAGGGATCGAAGCCAGGCTTCCTGCTTTGCAGACAGACGCTTTACCGTCTGAGCCACCAGGGAGGGTTTCTGCCAATAACAACATACATCAGCCATAACTCTGCGTGTATTTCCTCCCTCTCGGCCTCCCTCCCCTCTCCCCATCCCGCCGCTCTGGGTCATCACACAGCAGCAGGCTGGGCGCCCTGTGCTATGCAGCAGCTTCTCACCAGCTAGCTAGTTTACACTTGGTATTGTTCTTATGTCTGTGCTATTTTCTCCCTCCTTCCACTCTCTCATTCCTTCCCCTACTGTGTCCACAAGTCTGTTCTCTATATATGCATCTCCATTCCTTCCCTGAAAACAGGTTCATCAATAACATTTTTATAGATTCCATATATATGCATAATATATGATATTTGCCTTTCTCTTTCTGACCTTCTTCACTCTATGTAACAGGCTCTAGGTTCATCCACCTCACTGGAATCCGTTCTTTTTTATGGCTGAGTAATATTCCATTGTGTATATGTAATTAAAAAAACTAAACTGTATGTGATTTTTTAAAAAAATATTTAAAAATATGTAATTTAAAACAAACAAAAACTAAAGGAATAATAAAGAACCATATTAGAACAATACAAAAAATAGAGAGAGAGAGAGAGACTGGTAGTATGAAGAATGTCCTCCTGAGTCCTCCATTGTCCAATCCACACAGTGAGCACCAGCCAATCTACCTACCCAGAAAGTCCTCCAGTATTTCTAGGAAAGTCTCTGGACCTGCTGTGGGCTCTGTGGGGTCAGCTCTGACTCAATCCTGGCCTCACTCCCCCTTGCGCTTGCTCCCAGGGTCCACAGTTGCCCCCACGTCCGCGGTCTCGCTCATCACGGGCACTTTGTCAGTGCACCTGCAGCCGCCCGGGTGCGTTCCCTTCCTCGCGCCCACGCGGCCCTTGGCGCCCTGGTAGGGTCTGGGGCCTGCCTCTGTGTGTGGGCCTCACTCCGGCGCCTGTTTCCCACCCAGTCCAGAGCAGGCCGCAGTAGTGGCCTATTAGGGGCCACTTGCTCAGCCGGCGCGGGGAAAGGAAGGGGTGTGGCGGCCACGGCTGGGGTGTTCGGGGATGCCTGCTGCAGCTGAGGCCCGCGGGAAGTTGCTACAGTCGGAGGCGGGCCGTGCGCTCTCCCGGGCGGATTGGCCGCAGGCCTGGGGTCCCGGCAAAGCCAAGCTGCGCAGGCTCCCAGGAAGCAGAGCGTCATAACCTGGGCCTGTTCTTGGCTTGCTGACAGCTGCAGCCTCTGGGGTTGGCCTTTTGTTCCCTGCCTCAGGCGCTCACCCTTGGCTTTTTATGATACTACTTTTAAAGAGATGCATTGAGATAATGCATGTAGGGAAAGTGAAATTATCAGGGGTTTTGTACAAAGGCCAAAAAAAAAAAAAAATCAAAACACATAAATGTATAGGTCTTTAAGCTTTATTATTTTCTCCTTCTACCTTTTATTCTTATGTCCACTTTTTTTTTTTCTTTTGCCAGCATATCCCAATCCAAGTGATGATTTACAGCCTGAAGGTTTTCAAGATTTAGGTATTATTTTGGTTATAAATAGCCCTGCATTATGAAACTCTAGAGTTCTACATGGAACTATTGCAATAATATATAACTAGAGAAGAAATAACATATCACAAATTGGTGTTAATTGGCAATCATGTTATTTTAATAGTGCAGATCCCATGACAAATTTAAGTGGTGGTATGTAAGGTGGAAAGTGTTAGTTGCTCCGTCCTGTTCCAGTCTTTGCGACCGCATGGACTGCAGTCCACGAGGCTCCTCTGTCCATGGGATTCTCCAGGCAAGAATACTGGAGTGGGTTGCCATTTCCTTCTCCAGTGTAGACTTGTAACTAACACAATTTTCAACAAGTGCCCCTACTTAGGATTCCCAGTGGAGTGAGATAACTTTCTTAAATGCTTTGGTCACGGGCAGGTTAAAATATATAAAATGTAACTTGTTTATCATGTGATAGTGTTCTTTTATGATGGAGATTTGTAGGTAAATTTTCTTTCTGTTGGTATGTTGTATATGCAAGCCTTATGTACCATATTTTGGGATAGTTTTTCTATAACAGGCCGGGGTAGCACACTTCAGGTTGTCTCCCATAATTCACACAATATATGTTAAAGAACATGGTGAAGTATAGTGGTGAAGTTAGTTGGAATATAAAGATTTCTTGCTAAGAAAATGAAGAAAAGATCTATTACTTTTCTTTATATTAGAGTGAGGTAGTCAAGTTTATCTTTTCATAAAATGCACTTCAGGCTTGTTGTGTTTCCTTCTGAAAACTGGTCAAGTTGCGAGTATGCCAGGTGAACCCAGGGCCATTTTTTTTTTTTTTTTGGTAAAGCTGCTTGAGATTTTCTTCTTTCAAATGTATCTGTGCATTTTTATTTTTGGTTGCACTGGGTCTTCATTGCTGCGTGTAGACTTTCTTTAGTTGCAGTGAGCAGGCAGTCCTCTGTCGGGGCACACAGGCTTCTCGTTGCGGTCGCCTCTCTCGTCGGGGGCAGTCTCTGGGCACACGGGACCAGCAGTTGTGGCTCGCAGGCTGAGTAGTTGGGCTTCATGGGCTCTAGAGCTCAGTAGGTGTGGCACCCAGGCTTAGTTGCCCTACGACATGTGGAATCTTCCCAGACCAGGGGTCAAACCTGTGTCCCCTGCATTGGCAGGCGGATTCTTAGCCACCATACCACCAGGGAAGCGCTAGTGTCATTGTAAGATGGTTACAGTTAACTTTTATGAAATAAAAAGAGCAGAGCTACCATGACATTTTATATTCTGAGTTAAAGGTAGAAGCAGAGGTACTGCTGACAAACATTTATAAAAACATGTGTTAGTATTATTTCTTGCCCTCTGGATTGTCAAAAATGCACGTTTACATTTTTGCACATAGTGTTTATCCATGTGCCCTGACGTTTCATTAGCATTATTAGACAAAATCTTCTTGTAATTTGGACTGTGTCTTAATCTGGGGACAGGGAAATAAAAAGGGTTGATGGTAAGTTAAAGCATTGTTTGTGAAGACTGCAAATAGCATTTGTGTGATAAGAGTTATAGAGCTTTATTGTCATTTATTAAAAAATCACACTATTGGAATAGTGTGTTATATTCTTAATAAAATCATAAGGACTAGATTGAATACCAAACTATAATAGGATAATATATTTTAAAACCATTTTCTTCTAGTGAATTCTGATTGTTTCAGCTACCTTACTAAATAACCTGATGTGGTCGCTATAGCACACAGTGTAAAAAGTAAGTTTCCTGTTAAGAATTTCATGAGATAGATCCTAACCCTGGAATGTATTTTGAAGTGTTCTGTGGTCAAAATGACCTGGATGCACTAGCAGTCATGCTAAAACCAGATTGGTAATTTTTTTCTTTGCTGTAATTATAGCTGATCTATGATCAGATCATTAAAATGCAGTAGCTATTTGAAGACACCTGTGTGTTTAATTATCATCAAAACATTTTTTTATTTTTCCCAGATATAGCACTCATTACTGCAATTGTTCTTTCTGTATGTAAGTATTCCAAACTTTGTTACGACTTAAATCAAGATATTACTGTGAAGTGCATTATCTTTTTTAGTGTTTTTTCAGTTTCTTTAATTTTAATAGTGTGAAATTAAGTAAAGCAGTTTATGAAAAATAGCCTCTTATATAACATACTACTTTTTGTTGGTGATCGTACATTCCTTTATATTCTATATGTCCACCTACTAACAACCATAAATAATACATGTTGTTTCAAGGTGCATAGCCATATGAGTTTGCATCCCAGATATGCTTGGGGTAATTTTCTAAATTAATCAAGCACTGCTCTGACTTACTGTGAACTGTTTTAAGTGATTCCAGGGAACTGGATTCAAATAATGAAGAGACCAAACAGAATAAAAATGTATATGTGGTTAAATAAAATATCATTTTCTGACCATAGAAATCTAACCAACATTTTTTCCTTATGTTAGATTTTGAGTGTTAAGCAGTGATTTTTCAATTACATGCCATTTGTTTCCTGGTTTCTTGTAGTTGGTGCTGTTGCAATGGTTACTGCCTGTCTGCACAGATTTTCCACACGGCGGACAGAGAGGATACATTAAAGCATTTTCCTTTAATTTATTGGTCCTTCTCACTCTTAACATAATTTTATGCAGTTTTGTTTGTACTCTGTTTTATATGCCAACTTAAAAAAAAAAAAGTACCTGCATGTGTATGCTGTTTGGGTTGCGTTTCTTTACTAAAAATATTTTTAGCTGCTTTTAATATCAACTCAAGAAGATAATCCATGCTGGTCACTTCAGCTATTATGATGTAAGAAAAATTCCTGAGGGAGTGGACGTTTAAGTGCTGCAGCAAGTCCTGGGCTGTCCTGGGGCCTTCCCGCCCCAAGATACACCCTCCTGCCTAGACTGGACTGGTACCCAAGATTAAATTTGAAATAGTCCGCTGTGGACTTAAAATCTCTAGTCCTTGATATTTTTATGCTAAAAGTTTCATTTGCCTGTGTAACTTAGGTAGTTGTAAGAAGGTAGGTAGCTGTCAAATTCAAATACCTTGTTTTATTTTTTTCATTTAGAATTGTAATTTATACAAGTTAAACTAAGGAATTAAAAGCAACACTATTTGATTCCCCTCTTATGTTCTTTTAATTTGCTGGGTTGTAGTAAAGCTGATGGGCTTAAACTAAGTTGCTGAGTAGGATAAGATTTACACCTCACCTTATTAATATTGTCTCTTTTTATCTATATAAGGGAACAAAAAGAAAGGGAACTTAGATTTTTTTTAAAGTACAAATGCATATATTCTAAGCAAAATAGGGTTTTTTAATCAAGCTTAGATTATAATGAAGTAATTTACAACTCAATGAAATACCTAAAATAAATCATGAAGCATAAACTAAGATTAGGTGCTTTGAAGTTTATGATTTTAAATGATTTTTCCCCCCTTTAATGCTTTGGAAATAGTTTTGAAATCAAACTAATACTTTTAAGACTTTTGCCACTCATGATTTATTTGTGATTTTAATATATAATTTTTATATTAATGGGTTTACTTGTGGTTTTAATATTATATAATTTTTATATTGATGACTAGGCTTGGACTAAAGCCTAGTCTAAGACTAAGATAAAAATATCTTCTTCACTCATAGAGCTCAAATTTTTTCCGTGTTGCTTGGTTATCTTTTTAAAATACCCACAATGCCTTGATTTGAATCTTAAACCTTTTATTTATAGAATACATGATGGGCATACTTGATTTCTCTGTCAGCGTGTATTTTTAGAATACACAAGGACAACAGTCTGGATGGAAAACTCTCTCGGTGAGTTTTTTCCCTCTTCTTGACTGTGCTGTGTCCTCGTTGCGGCCGTGGGCTCTTCACTGCGCTGTGTGGACTTTCTCTTGTTCCTCGCAGGCTGCTCTTGTCGCAGAGCATGGGTTCTAGAGTATTCAGGCTCAGTAGCTGTGGCCCACAGGATTAGCTGCCCTGAGGCCTGTGGGATTTAGTTCTCTAACCGGAGATCGAACCTTCATCCCCTGCAGTGGAAGTTGGGTCCTCAATCACTGGGCCACCGCGGAAGTCCTAGGTGAAATATTTTTAAAGGTCCAAAAGACTCGCGTAGAGATAACCTTTAAAGAAACAAAACAAAATAGCTTTCTGCTCCTCACTCTCCATCTTTTTTTAAAAACATCACTGTACCAAAATACTTATACATTCTCAAACAAGTATTAACCAAGCTCTCTCTAGCTGTAATGAGTCTTTTAAAGTCAAACAATTAAAAAAAAAATAAAGTCAAACAATTATCTGAGTATCTTACCCCAAGGATGAAGTACCAGTAGCATTAGAGTTCTGAGATCCCATCTAATAAGTTCCCCAGTGAGGCTGCTGCTGGGCCTGGACGACCTTGAGAAAAACCAGGGTGTAGACTTACTGACGTGCCCACACTCTTTAGCTTTGAAAAAATCACCAAGCTTATTGGGAAATGGTTCACCTGTTCAAGATAACTGGATTTTTGAAAGACTGCTCAGCTATGTGTGTGCTTTCCAAAAGAAAGTGGGGGTCATAACCTAGCATTAGTTTGCTTTCCTTTTAAAAAGGTGAATGTTTTTGTTATGTTATTTGCCCTGTTGAATGCCCACTTTCTCTCAAAAATTGCATTTGTTGTCCATTTAAATTATGATGAAAAATGGCCACAAGGTTAAAGCATTCTGCCGTAGTTTTCTGTTTCTTAGCTCTCAACTAAGAATAGAATAGGATCCAGGTGATCTGATGGGCTCTGTCTACACCCTTTTCCTTCCCGGGCTGCTTTCTTAACTAACTCTTCTAACACACTTTCCAGACTTGAGAATCACAACCTTTGCCATCTCTTTTGCCACTGCCTGAGTCCTATCTTGCAAGTCCTGACTGTGTGGCTCCAAAAACAAGATGCCCTTTGTTGACATGTTTTCACTTATTTGTAGTGATTTTTCTTTTCATAAATGAATGATTTCTTTTACTGCAATTAAATCACCACAGGATAAATCAGAGTTTGGTGAGTTCATTAGAATTATTCTATAATTTATGTATTTTATAAACTAGGACAAAATTTTTTCCATTAAGGAGATTTACTATTTGTTATAAATTAATTTATTGAAGTGTAGCTGGTTTACAATGTTGTATTAATTTCTGCTGCCCAGAGAAGTGATTCTGTTATAGATATAAATACATTATTTTCATATTCTTCTCTGCTATGGTTTATTACAGGATGTTGAAATACAGTTCCCTGAGCTATACAGTAGGATCTTATTTATCATCCTATACATAGTAGTTTGCATGTGCTAATCCCAAACTCACAAACTATCCCACCTCCATCCCCTTGCCCTTGGCAACTACAAGTTTGTTCTCAGGGTCTTCCAATACACTGATTCTTTGCTTTGTTATGAGTCCCTTATTGTATTTTTCCGATCAGTCATTGTATTCTTTAGCGCTGTGACTTCTATCTTTACTTTCTTGTATTTTCCATCTCCTACTTGGTGTTCTCACTACGTTCATCCATCCTTCTCACCAATTTGGTGAGCATCTTTATGACCATTACTGTAAATTCTTTATTAGGTAAATAACTGGCCACAATTTCATTAAGGTATTTCTTGAGGCTTTATCTCATCCATTCATTTGAAGAGATCCCTCGATTTCTTCATTTTTTTAGACTGTTTGTCTTTCAGTTCAGTCGCTCAGTCCTGTCCGACTCTTTGCGATCCCATGGACTGTAGCACGCCAGCCTTCCCTGTCCATCACCAATTCCCGGAACTTGCTCAAACTCATGTCCATCGAGTCAGTGATGCCATCCAACCATCTCATCCTCTGTCGTCCCCTTCTCCTCCCGCCTTCAATCTATCACAGCATCGGGGTCTTTTCCAGTGAGTCAGTTCTTCACATCAGGTGGCCAAAGTACTGGAGCTTCAGTTTCAGCATCAGTCCTTCCAATGAACACTCAGGATTGATCTCCTTTAGGATGGACTGGTTGGATCTCCTTGCAGTCCAAGGGACTCTCAAGAGTCTTCTCCAACACCACAGTTCAAAAGCATCAATTCTTTGGTGCTCAGCTTTGTTTATAGTCCAACTCTCACATCCATACATGATTACTGGAAAAACCATAGCTTTGACTAGATGGACCTTTGTTGGCAAAGTAATGTCTCTACATTTTAATATGCTGTCTAGGTTGGTCATAACTTTCCTTCCAAGGAGTAAGCATCTTTTAATTTCATGGCTGCAGTCACCATCTGCAGTGATTTTGGAGCCCCCCCCCCCAAAATAAAGTCTGTCACTGTTTCCACTGTTTCTCCACCTATTTGCCATGAAGTGATGGGATCAGATGCCATGATCTTAGTTTTCTGAATGTTGAGATTTAAGCCAACTTTTTCACTCTCCTCTTTCACTTTCATCAAGAGGCTCTTTAGTTCTTCTTCACTTTCTGCCATAAGGGTGGTGTCATCTGCATATCTGAGGTTATTGATATTTCTCCCAGCAATCTTGATTCCAGCTTGTGCTTCATCCAGTCCAGCATTTCTCATGATGTACTCTGCATATAAGTTAAATAAGCAGGGTGACAATAAACAGCCTAAACATACTCCTTTCCCAATTTGGAGCCAGTCTGTTGTTCCATGTCCAGTTCTAACTGTTGCTTCTTGACCTAGCATATAGATTTCTCAGGAGGCAGGTCAGGTGGTCTGGTATTCCCATCTCTTTCAGAATTTTTTAGTTTGTTGTGATCCACACAGTCAAAGGCTTTGGCGTAGTCAATAAAGCAGAAGTAAATGTTTTTCTGGAACTCTCTTGCTTTTTTGATGATCCAGTGGATGTTGGCAATTTGATCTCTGGTTCCTCTGCCTTTTCTAAATCCAGCTTGAACATTTGGAAGTTCACGATTCATGTACTGTTGAAGCCTGGCTTGGAGAATTTTGAGCATTACTTTGCTAGCATGTGAGATGAGTGCAATTGTGTGGTAGTTAGAACTTTCTTTGACATTGCTGTCCTATGGGATTGCAATGAAAACTGACATTTTCTAGTCCTGTGGCCACTGCTGAGTTTTCCAGATTTCCTGGCATATTGAGTGTGGCACTTTCACAGCATCATCTTTTAGGATTTGAAATAGCTTAATTGGAATTCCATCACCTCCACTAGCTTTGTTTGTAGTGATACTTCCTAAAGCCCACTTGACTCTGCATTCCAGGATGTCTGGCTCTAGGTGAGTAATCACACCATCGTGATTATCTGGGTTGTGAAGATCTTTTTTTGTATAGTTCTTCTGTGTATTCTTGGCACCTCTTCTTATTATCTTCTGCCTCTGTTAGGTCCATACCATTTCTGTCCTTTATTGTGCTCATCTTTGCATAAAACATTCCCTTGGTATCTCTAATTTTCTTGAAGAGATCTCTAGTCTTTCCCATTTCATTGTTTCCCTCTATTTCTTTGCATTGATCACTGAGGAAGGCTTTCTTATCTCTCCTTGCTGGTCTTTGGAACTCTGCATTCAAAAGGGTATATCTTTCCTTTTCTACTTTGCCTTTCATGTCTTTTCTTTTCTCAGCTATTTGTAAGGCCTCCACAGACAATCATTTTGCCTTTTTGCATTTCTTTTTCTTGGGGATGGTCTTGATCACTGCCTCCTATACAGTGTCATGAACCTCCATCCATAGTTCTTCAGGCACTCTGTCTATCAGATCTGATCCCTTAAATCTATTTCTCACTTCCACTGTATAATCATAAGCAATTTCATTTAGGTCATACCTGAATGGTCTAGTGATTTTCCCTACTTTCTTCAATTTAAGTCTGACTTTGTCAATAAGGAGTTCACGATCTGAGCCACAGTCAGCTCCCAGTCTTGTTTTTGCTGACTGTATAGAGCTTCTCCATCTTTGGCTGCAGAAAATATAATCAATCTGATTTCAGTATTGACCATTTGGTGATGCCCGTGTGTAGAGCCTTCTCTTGTGTTGTTGGAAGAGGGTGTTTGCTATGACCAGTGCGTTCTCTTGGCAAAACTCTGTTTTTTTTCCTTTGTCTTTATAGTAGATGAAACCACCACCTCTCTCAGTATTGAGGGAGTAGTTTCTTGTAGGAAACAAACCATGTTCAACTCCTTCTCAGTTCCTCATTTTCTCTCAAATCTCTGTGCTTGACCAAGCTACCCATTGTATTTTTAATAGCTTCCAACAGTTAAGGATGTGCCAAGACATGTCAGTGACCCAAAAGGCAGGATCTCAGCACCTAGATTCAGGCTGACTAGAAGCCAGACTGTCAGGCATCAGCTTTTAACAGCATGAAATACATACAGTCTTGTGGGACCACAAGCACAACCTCCACTGATCACCAGAGCCAGCCAATCTGGAGGTGCCCCCTGAGTAACCATCATAGACATCAGTGCTCCAGACAAATGTATAAACTCTTTTCTGTGTGATCCTGGCAAGCTGAAGCAGGGCAGGAGGGGAGTATCAAGATGACATGTATAGTCAATGTTCCTTGAGAGCAGCTCCATAGACCACTGAATAAATGTGTGCCTGACCTGAAGCCTGTTCCTTGGACCAAAGCTCCAGGATAAGCGCAGAGGGCTTCGTCACAGAAACTCTGGGCAGTGTGCCCCAGTACACTGTCTTTGCCGTGCCTTGAGATTGGTACCATGCCAGGAGCCATCTCTCCAGTTGCCACAGTGCCATGGGACCCAGGATGCAAGACCTCAGCCATCAGAACCAGGCCATCAAGAGACATCCCATGGAGAGCAGCCACAAACACTGGGCTCCGGACAAAAATCAGGGCACCAATAACTTGTAAAGCTTCCCTCCAGAAGACCCTGGTACACTGAGAAAGGCAGAGGATGCGCACAAAAATAGCATCCACCCTCCAGGGGCTCAGAAAAGGATTACAGGAAGCCCCAAGATCCTGCCAAGCTCCAGAGAATTGATGCTTTTGAACCATGGTGTTGGAGAAGACTCTTGAGAGTCCCTTGGACTGCAAGGAGAGCCAACCAGTCCATCCTAAAGGAAATCAATCCTGAATATTCATTGGAAGGACTGATGCTGAAGCTCTGATACTCTGGCCACCTGATGTGAAGAGTCAACTCATTGGAAAACTCATTCCTAATGTTGGAAAAGATTGAAGGCAGGAGGAGAAGGGGATGACAGAGGGTGAGATGGTTGGATGGCATCACCAACTCAATGGACATGAGTTTGAGCAAACTCTGGGAAATAGTGAAGGAGAGGGAAGCCTGGCGTGCTGCAGTCCTTGGGGGTCACAAAGACTCAGACACGACTGAGCGACTGAACAACAACAAGATCCTGCCTAGTCAGATTCCCACCCCTTGAGCAGAACTCAGGATGACCAGTTTAGAAACCTTGACAGAAAAACCAAGCTCCTGAGCCTGTTGCCTCTTGCTGTGCCCAGGGGATGGTGTTTAAGAACTCTCTCTCCATGGATTACAGGCCTGTGACACCCACTAGAGTGAGTCCCACTGGCCTCCAGAGCCAGGTGTTGGAGAAGTGTCCCCTGACAGCAGTCTGAAAAATCGGGGCACCAGATAGAGATATGACATCCTTTCTGGGTGACACCAAATATTAAAGAAACAAACGTTAAAGAAGAGGAACACAAGCTTCCCCCAGAGAAATGAGCCATGGATGAAGAGATGTTCCCAGGAAAGAAGCCACAAAAAGTAGAAGCACTCAGTTCAGTTCAGTTCAGTCGCTCAGTCGTGTTGACTCTGCAGCCCCATGAATCGCAGCACGCCAGGCCTCCCTGTCCATCACCAACTCCCGGAGTCTACTCAAACTCATGCCCATCGAGTCGGTGATGCCATCCAGCCATCTCATCCTCTGTCGCCCCCTTCTCCTCCTGCCCCCAGTCCCTCCAGCATCAGGGTCTTTTCCAAAGAGTTAGATACATGCAGAAGTTCCCCTCCAGGGGACAGCAGCAGGACACCATGAGGACGGCATACGGCAGTCTGTGTTCACGGAGTGTTTGAGGCTCCAAACGTCTGTTTAATTAGATGCCTCCCCCTTAGGTCTAGGCTGTAATGTAAGTAGATGACCCTTTTCAATTTAAATCTGGACACTATTGGCTGTCTATGAGCTGGGCTGTGGGGTGGGCAACTCTGAGTGGGAGCCCTTTAAAAGTGGCCTCTCATATCACTACCGTCTTGTGGGTCTTGGGAAGTGATCCCATTGGTTTTCAAAACCAGATAATTGGAGGCTCCTCTCTCAAGTATATGTCCGGAAAGTGGGGATACCCGATGTGGGGTCTGAAATCCTTGCTCTTCAGGGAGAAACTCGAGGTTCAAAGGTCCTCCTGGTTGTGGAACACCATACTGAGGTAGGGTTTGTGGTAAGATGGTTTCCTGGGGTGTCCTACCCACTTCGATGTCCCCAAGTGAATTTGGACAATGTGTCACTCAGCCAAGTCTTCACATGATTTAAGAGGAGATTGCTCATATGTAGCTATAGACTCAAGTGTGTCCATGGGAGGAAATAAGTGCAAGACTTTCTGTGCTTCCATTCTAAAATAGAACCTATTTTTACTTCATTTGTAATACCTTGTATATGGTTAAGATAGAGACTCAAATGTGTTCTGATGCCATGAGCACACACCAGTTGGGCTGTGAATGGAGGCAGCTACAATTTGAGTCAAAATTTGCTCTACACGGGTGGCGCTGATGGTAAGGAACCCGCCCGCCAATGCTGGAGATATAAGAGAGGTGGGTTTGATCCTGGGTCAGGAAGAGCCCCTGGAGGAGGGGATGGCAGCCCACTTCAAGACCAGTATTCTTGCCTGGAGAATCCCATGGACAGTGGAACCTGGTGGGCTATGGTCCATAGGGTCACAAAGAGTCGGACACGACTGAAGTGACTTAGCACACATACATGCTCTATACAATATACTCTCAAAGCAGATAGCTCTCTTCTTTCATGGAGATTTTGTTCTTGATGGCTGCTCTTGCCTTCTTATGCTGAAATGACTGATTTAGCTGTGGAATGGGAAGAATACAGGCTGACATACAGACCAAGCAGAGGCTTACAGTTCTGGAGGAGAAGCTAGGAGTAAAGATGAAAAGGGATGCAGGGGTGGCATACAATTAGCTAGGTGAGGAGTCTGTTCAATGACACTTGGGCAAAGGTGTCCCCTGTTGAGACCAGAAAGGATAGCTTTCTAGAGAGCGTAAGAGTGGAACAACCCACCAGCACTCGGCTCTGTCCTGCATAGCCAGTCCTGGAAAGCAAAGCAAACATTCTTCTTGTAGTCTTTGGAATGTTTCAGTAGAAAGCAACACAGACAAGGTGTTGGAGAATCGTTCATGCTCACAGCTCTGCCCCATGGCCTTAGTTTGCTTATCAGTAAGATCTCTGAGATCCACATTTTGTAGTCAGATCTTTAAGCTCCCTGGTATCAGGGAAGGCCTGATAGCTCAGTTGGTAAACAATCCACCTGCAATGCAGGAGACCCCGGTTCAATTCCTGGGTTGGGAAATCCACTGGGGAAGGGATAGGCTACCCACTCCAGTATTCTTGGGCTTCCCTTGTGGCTCAGCTGGTAAAGAATCCACTTGCAATGCAGAAGACCTGGGTTCGATCCCTGGGTTGGGAAGATCCCCTGGAGAAGGGAAAGGCTACCCACTCCAGTATTCTGGCCTGGGGAATTCCATGGACTGTATTATAGTCCATGGGGCCGCAAAGAGTCGGACACGCCTGAGCGACTTTCACTAAGCGCAGGATACAGCTGAAACTCTTCTGCATAATTGACAGGTACTTTGCTGCTCCTTCCTCGCTATGTCAGCCACCTCCAGAAATCCTGTATGGTCACTGCATCCCAAGACACAGGCTGAATTGTGTCCTGGGCAGGAAGTGTTTCACAGCTGTGAGCCTGGCTGCGGTCTCAGGGAGGGTGCTTCTCTGCACTGTTCCTCCCAGTGAGAGTGGAACCGGGCAGCCCCCAGAGGTACAGGTGCCCATATTTTCATCTGGTTTGAAGGTCAGCCTGTCTTTTCCTCATGTGGATGTCTCACTCCTGTGTTATTTTTCCCTAGTGAAAGCAGGTGCTGACTTCCTGGACCCACTCCTTAATGGACACGTGCTCTTTCCACTTCATTTCCAACTTGGCATAAAAGTATCCTCCTTTGGTGATGAGGGAATCCTAGAATGGAGACCAGACTCTGTGATGAATAGTGACTCTCTTGGGTTCTGGTGTTAATCCACAAAGGGATTGCTGACCTATGGAATAGAAGTACCCAGACTGACTGACTACCCAGCAGTTTTGAAAGAAAGGGGGCACCACTATTAAGGATGTAAAGAAAATGCCACATGTAATTCAGTGTCAAATACAACCATACATCTAGACACTGAGTTTGAATTCATGGTCAGAACTTGAAGTAAATGGGGAGATAGTAGTTTGAAGGGAGGAGCATGTAACTGTCTGGGAAATCTGCTATGTATATATATATATAGGACATATATTGGGCATGTAGGACAAAAATTGTTTGAAATGTGATAAATCAGGCAAAGGCTGTTTCAGGAAAATAAAAACCAATCAAAAGTGGAATTTGTAATCGTGTGTGGATGAGAATTAATTCAGCCACATGTTTGCATCAGCACTGAGTTGGATTTGGGGATTATAACGGCCAATGTCACTGTTTCAGGTAGTAGTATTAGTTGCTTCTCTGGATCTCGTAGCTCAGTAGAATGCAGTCTGTGGGAGCTAATGCCATTGGCCACTACAGTAGTTATTGAAACAATTTCCAATGAATCTTCGATGTCTACAAAGCCTGCCACCCAATAATAATGAGCAGATTTCATAAGAATAGGATACAATAATAATCTGGGCATTTCAGGGTGGCAGAGACCTCTGTGAGCCTCTTTCGGCCATTACAGCCATAGTGGTAAGAACAATGTTGGTTCATAGATGTTCTCCCCTGATCAGGAGCGTTCTTGCTCAGGACCCACTAATAAGGAAGAGAGGGATGTAAGAGGTTTGTCACTGAGGCCCAGGGGAGGGTCTCGGGCACAGGGGAGAATCCAGTCTGAGGTCAGAAACTCCTCAAGTGACACTGGGGTATGATGTCTGTTTGACTATTAAGTGTACACATCCTGATTGCTTTGTCTGTCACAGGACACCATGATACTTTAGCATAATTTGGCTTCTGAATTTCTGGCAGCTACTGAATTCAGGTCCCTAATGAACTGAGACTTCCAACTTGTTCCGAGCCTAAGAACCAAATGGTGTTTAGGCTGAAGTGAGAAAGCTGAGCATGTATCAGTGGAGAGATGGAGAGATGGGAATTTCTCCCCCACTTGCTACCTTTTTTTCCTTAGGTTCCAATTAAAAGGCAGCTCTGCTAGTCACTGTGTTTTGGTTAGAATGAAAAACCCTTGGAACAACAGCATTCCTGTGTGTGAATAGCAGTGTTCCTTTGAGTATAAGGAATAACTCTGCAGCCTGGGCATCTCGTTTTGTTTTTTTTTCCACTTCATGAAATCACCTGTTGCTGGATCTTTATTTAACTGAATTGCTGGCAAAACACTTCTTTGTTGTAAGAATTTTTAAAAGATCTGGTATGTCTGATACATCATATGCTCATGTTACTAATATGGTAAGTCATTTGTTTACTGCCAGTGTTGAATTTTGTAGGGAATATGTGAGGAGAAAGAAAACATAAATATACATCAAACTTTAATTACTCACTTTTTTTAGTTTCACTGTGAAGGAGTAATCTCTCCAATTTTTGTGTCCTTTTATCCCCTCACATATTTGAACTATTTATCCAGCCTCTCATTTATTTAAAAAGGATGGCTTCCCTGGTGGCTTAGTTGGTAAAGAATCCGTCTGCAATGCAGGACACTTGGGTTCGACCCCTGGGTTGGGAAGATCCCCTGGAGGAGGGCATGGCAGCCCACACCAGTATTCTTGCCTGGAGAGTCCCATTGACAGAGGAGCCTGGCGGGCTGCAGTCCATGGGGTCGTAAAGTCAGACAGGACTAAGCGACTAAGCACATTGATCAAGGAAGGCTTTCCATGTGCCAGAACTGTCCATGTTGGGAGAATACTAATTAGGAGAGTCTTAGCCCTACTTTCATGGAGCTCATTTCTATTTGGGGAGGCAGAAAATAAACAAGAAAATAAATCAGTAAACAAGCTTAAAAATGAATATATAAAATGGCGTGTCATGATAAAATGTGTTATAGGGAAAAGAAAACAGAGTTTATCATAAATTAGTATGGTATAAGGAGTTGAGTCCCTTGGACTGCAAGGAGATCAAATCAGTCAGTCATATAAGAAATCAGCCCTGGAAGGATTGATTCATTGCAAGGACTGATGCTGAAGCCTAAGCTCCAATACTTTGGCCACCTATATAAGAGGTGGCCAATAAGAGCCAACTCATTAGAAAAGGCCATGATTCTGGGAAAGACTGAAGGCAAAAGGAGAAGAGAGCGGCAGAGGATGAGATGCTGGATGGCATCACTGACCCAATGGACATGAGTTTGAGCAAACTCCGGGGTATAGTGAAGGACAGGGAAGCCTGGAGTGCTGCAGTCCATGAGGTTGCAAAGAGTCAGATACGACTTAGCAACTCAACAACAACAACGAGGAGGTGAGACAAATTGAAATGAAATAAGGTGCCTAAATCTCCAAACCATACACTACAATAAAATATATCAAAGGTTCGGTAATTGAAAATAGGTAAAAGTGTTTTATATATCAATACATTACTGATTTATCCTACACTATTTACTAGAGCAAGGCAAGATTAAAAATTTTTTTTTCTTGATGATTGAAAAACGTTAATTTCATTTTGTTATTTGTTAAAATACCTTGCTAGAAATCTATTTGGACATCTTACGGGATTATGATGGAACTTTACAAGAACATTCAATGTGTATAAAACTCAGATAGACAACAAACTCAACCTTCTAGAGACATAAAGCTGAGTATAAATAAGTATTATAAAATATATATATATATTTAAATATATAATTAATGTAAATATATAAATCACTGCAGATGGTGATTGCAGCCATGAAATTAAAAGATGCTTACTTCTTTCACTTGCCTTGGAAGGAAAGTTATGACCAACCTAAATAGCATTTTAAAGAGCAGAGACATTACTTTGTCAACAAAGGTCCATCTAGTCAAGGCTATGGTTTTCCCAGTGGTCATGTATGGATGTGAGAGTTGGACTATAAACAAAGCTGAGCTCCAAAGAATTGATGCTTTTGAACTGTAGTGTTGTAGAAGACTCTTGAGAGTCCATTGGACTGCAAGGAGATCCAACCAGTCCATCCTAAAGGAGATCAGTCCTGGGTGTTCATTGGAAGGACTGATGCTGAAGCTGAAACTCCAATATTTTGGCCACCTGATTCGAAGAGCTGACTCATTTGAAAAGATCCTGATGTTGGGAAAGACTGAAGGCAGGAGGAGAAGGGGATGACAGAGGATGAGATGGCTGGATGGCATCACTGACTCAATGGACATGAGTTTGGGCAAACTCTGGAAATTGGTGATGGACAGGGAGGCCTGCATGCTGCAGTTCATGGGGTTGCAAAGAGTCAGACATGACTGAGCGACTGAACTGAACTGAAATATATAAATATACAAGGGGATATGTAGCCAAGATGATCGGAGAAGGCAATGGCACCCCCACTCCAGTACTCTTGCCTGGAAAATCCCATGGGCAGAGGAGCCTGGTGGGCTGCAGTCCATGGGGTCACTAAGAGTCGGTCATAACTGAGTGACTTCACTTTCACTTTTCACTTTCATGCATTGGAGCAGGAAATGGCAACCCACTCCAGTGTTCTTACCTGAAGAATCCCAGGGACGGGGGAGCCTGGTGAGCTGCCGTCTATGGAGTCACACAGAGTCGGACACGACTGAAGCGACTTAGCAGCAGCAGCAGCATGTAGCCATGATGATAGAGCAGGAAAAGCTCATCTCCTGCCACAGGAGAACAACGTTTACAACCCTATTCAGAACAGCTGTGAATGAGAGACTGGAAAGCTAGTAGAAAATATCTTCTACAACTAAAGTTGTAACAGAGTCAAAATAAGATAGGAGGGGCAGAAACACGGGTATGGTGGGTTTAGTATATGGGTATAGTAAAATCCCATACACCCCCCAGGGGGGCAACCCACATACAAGAGGATAATTGCAAATGTGGGGGTTTCTCCAAGGAACAGGGGTTCTGAGCCCCCATCAGTTTCCATAGCCCAGGTGTCCTGCACCAGGAAGATGTGCCCCCAGAATATTTGACTTTGAAGTTCAGAGAACTTCCATTTGGGAGACCCAAAGGACTGTGAGAAATAGAGACTCCACTCTTCAAGGGAACACACAAAATCTTACACACTCTGGTACCCAAGGCAGAAGCAATCATTTGAAATGATCCTGGGTCAACCTACCTGCTGAGTTTAGAGAGTCTCAGAGAGGCAGGATGCAGCTGTAGCTCACCTTGGGAACATAGACCCTGGCGGCAGTCATTTGGGGCAGCTTGTTTTATCATGAGGACACTGGCAATGAAACTCTTCCCTCTAGCTTATTAGCTTCTAGACCCAACCCCCCCCGCCTCCCACCAGCCTGTCAGCGCCAGTGATGGGATGCCTCAGGCCAAGCAGCAAGCAAGGCAGGCACACAGCCCCAACCATCAGCAGGCTGGCTGCATTAAGATCCCTTGAGCACTGAACTGCCCAGGACATGGCCCTGTCCATCAGAGTGTCCAGGGCCCACACGTCTGTGCACCAGAACAAGCCCTAAGGCATCAAACACCCTGCAACCAGAGACTCAGAAGAGGCGTCACTCACCAGTGGGCCAGTTCTAGCCCCAGTACCAGCCTCACCCACCAGTGGAGGTGTGTTGGAGCTGTTGTTTTTAAGTCGTTCAGTCGTTTCCAACTGCGATCCCGTGAACTGAAGCACATCAGCCTTCTATGTCCTTCACCATCTCCCGGAGTTTGCAGTGACATGAGCAAGTCACAGACAGCTGTAACAATCATAGCTTACTTTTTGTTCCAGCAAAATGTAAGTAATTACTAACTTGGTTAATGCAGTTATTTTATGATTTTGGTGATCAAACACAAAGAATTTGTAATTGACGTAATTACCATTTAGATAATAAAAGCTCTTTGATAAATATAATTAAACCTATGCCAGTTATTCTCCTGGAGTTTGCTCAAACTCATGTCCATTAAGTCAGTGATACCATCCAACCATCTCATCCTCTGTTGCCTCCTTATCCTCCTGCCCTCAATCTTTCCCAGCATCAAGGTCTTTTCCAATGAGTCAGTTCTTTGCATCAGGTGGCCAAAGTATTGAAGCTCCATCTTCAGCATCAGTCCTTCCAGTGAATATTCAGGGTTGATTTCCTTTAGGAGCACTAACAGTAAAGATAGTCATCCAATCACAGAGGAGGAGGACAAAAGAAGAAAAAATATAAAACAGAACTTAAAAAAAAACAAAAATAATAAAATAGCAACAATTACATACCTATCAATGTTTACTTTATATGTAAATGGACTAAATAATCGAAAGACATAGACTGACTGAATAGATATAAAATAAGACCCATATATATTCTGCCTACAGGAGATTCAGTTCTGATCCAAAGACATACACACAGAGAAAGCAAGAGGATAGAAAATGGTATTCCATGCAAATGAAAATCAAAATAGAGCCAGGGTAGCAATACTTATATAAGTCAAAAGAGATTTTAACACAAGACTGTAAGAAGAAACAAAGAAAGCCATAAGATTAAGGGATCAATCCAAGTTGAAAATACAGCAATTATATATATATCTCAAATTGGCCACATAAAGCAAATATTAACAGATAAACGAAGAAATGGACAGCAATAAAATAATAATAGGGACTTAATACCCCACTTACATCAATGGACAGATCATACACACACACACATATGTGTGTATGTATTCTATATATTTTACATATATACAGAGAGAGAGAATACTACTTAGCCAGAAAAAATATGAAATCTTGACAGTTGCAACGACATGGGTGAACTTTGAGGGCATTATGCTAAGTGAAATAAGTCAGATGGAGAAAGATAAATATATATGATTTAGTCACGTGTGGAATATAAAAAATAGCAAAATAAATAAAATAAACCAAGCAAAAAGAAACAGGTAGATACAGAGACTGAGGAGCTGTTAGCAGAGGGGAAGAGTAGAGGGGACAGTGAAATGGGCAAGCGGATCAACTGTGTGATGAGAGATGGAAACTAAATTTTTGATGGTGAGCCCGCTTTAGGTGTACAGAGCTAGGAATAAAATGTGGTACACATGAAATTTATATAATGTTATATGTTACCTAAATTTACATTTTTTTCTTTAAAAAATTGAGAAATAAAAAATTTACAAATAAAGTAATGACATAATGTCAGTGATTATTTTAAAAATAAATCCAATAGGGGAAAATGGAGTGTCTGGATAAAATACGATTGTCCATATATTGACACTTGTTGAATTGGAGTGATGGGGACACTGGGTTCAATTCCTTCTCTCTCTGCTTTTGTATATGTTTGGAATTTAATTGAGAGCTAAGAAACAGAAAGCTACAGCAGAATGCTTGAACTTTGTGGCCATTTTTCATCATAATTTAAATGAACAACAAATGCAGTTTTGGAAGGAAAGTGGGCATTCAACAGTGCAAATAACACAATAAAAATATTCACCTTTTTAAAAGGAAAGCAAACTAAAGCTAGGTTATGACCCCCACATTCTTTTGAAAAGCACACACATAGCTGAGAAGTCTTTCAAATATCCGGTTATCTTGAACAGGTGAACCACTTCCCAGTAAGCTTGGTGATTTCTCAGAGCTAAAGAGCGTGGGCACGTCAGTAACAGTCTACACCCTGGTTTCTCTCAGGGTTGCCCAGGCCCAGCAGCAGCCTCACTGGGGAACTCATTAGAAATGGGGTCTCAGAACTCTAATGCTACTGGCGCAAGGAATCACACTGTGTGATATACGTGACCTGTGTGTGTTCTGGAACGAGGCTCTTTTTATTTAGCTGCTAAACTCTAAGGAACACGTTTTTGCTGACAAAAGGAGCAATGCAGAAAAGTCAGGTTACTCTTTCTCTTTCCCACTCAGTGTCTCAGTTTATGCCACACTTTCTTGCAATCAACCTAGAAAGCACAGTACATGTGTGTTGTCATTTCAATCATGTCTGACTCCCTGTGACCCTACAGACTGTAGCCCGCCAGCTTCCTCTGTCCATGGGATTCTCCAGGCAAAAATATTGCAGTGGGTTGCCATTTCCTTCTCCAGGGGATCTTCTGACCCAGGGATGGAACACGTGTCTCTTCTATCTCCTGTGTTGGCAGGCAGGTTCTTTACCACTAGAGCCACCGATGAAGCCCAGAAACCACAGTAGAGGGCAGCAAATACTTCTTTTGAAATTGCAATTTATGTGTAATGTTTGCATCATAATTATTAGCCTATTAATTCTAGGTAGTTCAGTTGTTGACCATGCTTTCGTCTGAATAAAAATCTGTTATTTCAGTGTCCTTCCTTGACAAAGTAATACAAAGCTGGAAAACACCTCAAATTAAATTATTGATTGGAAAGGAGCCAATTCATGTCACCAGGGTGAAATCTGAGACTCATAAAACATTTGAAGTGACTTCACAGAGATGGGAACATGTACCCTCGAAGATGCTGACGTTCTCCCAGCAAGCAACGAAGCTCCCTCCTCTTAGTCTGGATCCTGGTCACCCCTTCACCCTCTTCTCTCATGCTGAAAACATAGATTATCTAGTCAGGGAAAACTACACTTAGGATTTATAAGTAGTTACAAAGACCAACCTAGACAACATATTAAAAAACAGAGACATTACTTTGCCAACAAAGGTCCATCTAGTCAAAGCTGGGGTTTTTCCAGGAGTCATGTATTGATGTGAGAGTTGGACTATAAAGAAAGCTGAGCACCGAAGAATTGATGCTTTAGAGCTGTGGTGTTGGAGAAGACTCTTGAGAGTCCCTTGGACTGCAAGGAGATCCAACCAGTTCATCCTAAAGGAGGTCAGTCCTGGGTGTTCATTGGAAGGACTGATGCTGAAGCTGAAACTCCAATACTTTGGCCACCTCATGCAAGGAGCTGACTCATTGGAAAAGACCCTGATGCTGGGAAAGATTGAAGGCAGGAGGAGAAGGGGATGACAGAGGATGAGATGGTTGGATGGCATCACCAACTCAATGGACATGAGTCTGAGTAAACTCTGGGAGTTGGTGATGGACAGAGAGGCCTGGCGCGTTGTTGTCTACGGGGTGGCAAAGAGTCGGACACGACTGAGCGACTGAACTGAACTGAACTGAACAATGACTTAAGAAAGCTATCACCCAGGATTTCTGTTTACATGTTTGTCATTTTTCTTGTGAAAGTGAAGTGAAAGTTAAAGTCGCTCAGCTGTGTCCAACTCTTTGTGACCCCTTGGACTATACAGCCCATGGAATTCTCTAGGCCAAAATACTAGAGTGGGTAGCCTTCCCCTTCTCCAGGGGATCTTCCCAACCCAGGGATCGAACCCAGGTATCCCACATTGTGGGCAGATTCTTTCCCAGCTGAGCCGCAAGGGAAGATCATTTTTCTTACTTACTGTCAAATATTTTAATTAATATTTGTAATATAGAAGGGTAATTGATGAGAATTTGGAAAATGCATGAGGAAGACATGTAAAACTAGTCAGTTGTGTGTGATTATACTACCTAGTGATAACCACTGTTAATAAATATTTTAATTCTTTTTCTGATAATCTTTCTTCATATGTTTCATAATACACATACCTTTGTTAAATAGTTATTTTTAAATAGGTATTGTTCTTTTAAGATCAGCATATATTTCTCCAGATAGAGTAATACATGCTGTGTCAATAATATGCTGTGTCAGTTCACACTTTCTCAAGGGAAAAAATATAATTTCTAGAGACACATCATTTTTTTTAACTTCAGTTATCTATAGGAAATATTTTGTATACTAACTATGGGTAAAATACTGTTTTGCCTAACTTTACTTGTATTACTGAGAGGTTCTGCTTACCTCTGGCGTTACATTTTCATCTGGAAAGCAGGAGTTGGAACAATGGGTCTTGAAGTTATTCCTAGTGATAGCATTCTAATTTTTTCTGTTTCATTTGCCTTTTTGTACAGTCAAGTGCGAGTTGTAAGTTAGTTTAAGTCTATGATGTTTAAATGTATTGTCTCCACCATTGTAATGAGGAAGGAATAAAAGGTTTTATCTTTGTAAACCTACTTGTGGAATACGGTTTGTAATGCATTTACTGTGTGAAGCTTCCAAAAGCCAAGAGGAAACAAAGTGAGATGGTGGTCCTTCTGAGAAACGCCCTCCTCTCTGTGCCTGGCTGGGTTCCAGATCCCTGTGTTGGGTGTGGCTCCGCAGTAATTCTCCTGAGGTCTGGCAGGCGCCTGCCAGGTGCAAGCGGAGGTGGGGAGGTGGCGGGGCTCCCAGGACCAACATCAAAAAAGCGGCTTAACTATCCTTGTTAAGCCATTCTCTTTCAGGTTTTCACAAATACCTAACCTGTAGAGAGGGGCAAGCCCCTTCTGAGAGCATTCACAGGCCCCTTCATGCTGCTGTGCCCACTTCTGAAAAGCAGAATGTAAATATACCCATTGAGGAGGCAAAGGATTATCTAACATCATTTAATTTAGTGAACATCGCCAGACACCTCCCTCTACCTTACCACCATCCCTAAAGCTTGCAGGAGAGCTACTGCATGGTTCAAAATCTGGTGTACAAACAACCATGTTCTCCATTCTCTTCTCATTTTTCTGTTGGCAGCTTGTTGGAGAGACCACTAGTGTTTAAGCCCCTATGTCACTCAAAGCCTAGACTCCTGAGTTCTGTTCCTCTCAGGACCTTAGGAAGTTCACAGTCCATAACCTCCCTTTGAACTCTGTCACCAAAACGATCTCAAGGCTAAGTGTTAAACAGTGAACAGATTCACTTCATAGGTCAGCTTGTCTGCCTGATTCAGGAAAGTTTTCTGTATGGACAGTTGTAGGTCATTCCTTTCAGAGGCAAATCCTGCTTTGTTTTCAGTGCCTAACATTATTAAAATAAACATTTCTCAGAATTTCCCAGAATTTGGTAAATCCAGGCAAGAGGATCAACAGACACATGTTAAATGCATTTGATGGCAACACTCATTTATTTCATTCAGTATTTAGTGGGTACTTTTATGCACTTAGTATAGGTCTAGAACTGTCTCATCACTGGAGATACAACAAGAAAACTACATCTTTGCCTCATGGAGCTTGTTCAGAAAAATTGGGAACAAGGCCCAAAACCTTTCATATTGAACCTCTGTTGGGTCAAAAATAATTTCAGAAATCAATGTGAAGTCTTCAATTATACTTAGAATCATTTGATGGATCCTAGGTGCAGAATTTCACTGGTCATAAAGTTTCAGTAAACACAACCTTTGAATCTAATCTATCACTTGTAAATAGAAAACCACTCTAAATTAAAAAGAAACTTACTTTCAAGTCTAAAAATAAAAGGGAAGTTATTTCAGCTTTATGAGATATACTTTAGATGGACTATTGTGTACAGATGGCTTCAGTGAACACTAAAAGGATTCCCTCTTCTCACAAAGTATTGCCAACACTGAGCCACAAAGCATTTCCTTTATAACACTTTCACAACCGTAAGAATTAAAAGAAATGACAATGCCCTTTCGTTATGTTTTCTTTCATTGTCTCCTTATTTATATTTCATTTAATTGTGTTATGATAGAAAGTCTGGATTTTTTAACCCAAGATACTAAGGTATGGTCTTCCCTGGTGGTCCGTGGTTAAGAATCCACCTTCCAGTGCAGAGGATGCAGGTTTGATCCCTGGTCTCGGGATCCAAGATCCCACGTGCCCGTGGGGCAACTAAGCCCGCGCTTCACAACTATCGGCGCTGCACACCCCAGATCCTGCGTGCCACAGTTAGAGAACCCACAGGCCACAAAAACAAGATACTAAGATGTTTCTTTTATCACACCCGCACTTTGAGTTTTATATGCTCTTCCAAGAATTAAAAAACTGTGTTGTTCTGGGAGGAAGAAGAAATTTCATGGTTTGTTTATCCCAGAATATCTTTAGCATATTTCAGATAGAAAATTGCTTAAATGTATATAAAGTATTGTAATTCCAGCTGATGCATATGACTTTCACAGGGAGAATTTCCATTTCCTCACCATCCTCTCATTGCTTTATTCTGTGTGATGCAGGCTCTGTCCCCACCATTCTATGAACATTTGAAATGCAGGTCACATGTAATTTTTTATTTCTTTACCTGATTAGAAATGGTAACATAGGGTCAATACAGAAAGCTGAAAAACACAAAGAAAATGAAATATCCATAATCTTATCAACTACTAATTTTGGAATATTTCCTGCTAACCCCTTTATGTGTATCAAGTGGTACTTTTGTTTTAATAGAAGGAATGACAAAAGTTATATAGTGATTTGGAGCCTTCACTTTCCACTTAAAATATATCATAGTTTCTCACATTCATATTTTTTTTTACACTGCTGCACAGCCTTCCATGCTGTAAGCTACTTATCATAAAATCCTTAAGACTTCTGCTAGACACATAGGGTTTAAATTTTCCCCAAAACTATAATCTTTGCTCACGGCTCTGAGGATTTCTTTGGAATAAATTCTCAATGGGACTGGTGATTTAAAAGTCATGCCCATAGTAAAACTTTTTAACATACAAAAATGCTACGTTAAAAACTAAAAGTTTGGGGGTGTTGGTCCCCTCAACACGTTTACTCACACTGGTTGACCTTTTTATTCTTTGCCACGTAATAAGAAAATGGCAGCTCCTTTTGTTTGCTCCTTAATGCCAGTCATGTTACTTTGGTTTTTCTTCTACTAGTCATACAGGTTTACTTACAACTCTACACATAAATCGTGCTCACTCTCAATTTTCCAGCATCGTTTGCAAGAGTGTTTCAACAGAAAAGTTTCCCCCTTTATCCATTTCACCTAACCAATTCCTACTCCTCCCAACTGTAATGACATTCATTGCTTCCAAGAATTTGGCCCTTAATGCACCTTTCTTTTTACCTTTTTCATGTATGTATATTTCATCTTCCATAAAACATTTAGTCCCTCAATAGCAAGGGTTACATAGAGTTGAGGCCCATTAAGCTAACGGCCCGGGGTTGTTTAACCATTTACTTTCCCAGAGATGCTCTCCTGGGAACACAGGGTAGAACAAATGGATTTTAGCAGTTGAGAGAGCGATGGCCAAACCTTTGGTGATTTTGAAACCTATCCGGCCATGAGAGGCTTCAGTAGCAGAGGCTCAGCCACGGAAATCTCAAATATCGTCGTGAATGATGCCTAATGGCAATGACCGATCAAGGGCCCAGGTGTCCTGACAATCTGGAGGGCCCCAGGTCCAAAAGGAGTCATGATGGGTGTCTGTCCCACAGTGACCCACTGCCTAAGCTCTAGATTTCTATTTTCAGGTCGTTACGCTTGATTTTTCCGGTAAAGGGACAATGATGACCACGCCAGCCCTTGATTCCTTTCCACCCTTCCTGCGTAGGGTGGTTAACAGTCTTTTCACCAAGAGGCGGTGAACCAGCTACTCCCACCGAGTCGCCGGGGCTCTCCTTCAGGTCTGCAGACAGAGGAACGAGAGCCACTCCTTGTGGCGGCGGAAGCGCACCGATGTCTCCACGCCCACCGGGAACCTTCTGCAGCGCCGCGCCCCGCCCCCCTCCCCGGCGCAGGAACCGCCCCCCCAGGCGCCGGGACCGCCCCTCCGGGCGCAGAGACCGCCCCGCCAGGCGCAGGGACCGCCCCTCCAGCGTAGGGACTGCCCCTCCGGGCTCAGCGACCGCCCCCCAAGGCGCAGGGACCGCCCCCCAAGGCGCAGGGACCGCCCCTCCAGGCGCAGCGACCGCCCCTCCGGGCTCAGCGACCGCCCCTCCGGGCTCAGCGACCGCCCCCCAAGGCGCAGGGACCGCCCCTCCAGCGTAGGGACCGCCCCTCCGGGCGCAGCGACCGCCCCTCCGGGCTCAGCGACCGCCCCTCCGGGCTCAGCGACCGCCCCCCAAGGCGCAGGGACCGCCCCTCCGGGCTCAGCGACCGCCCCCAAGGCGCAGGGACCGCCCCTCCAGGCGCAGCGACCGCCCCTCCGGGCTCAGCGACCGCCCCTCCGGGCTCAGCGACCGCCCCCCAAGGCGCAGGGACCGCCCCTCCAGCGTAGGGACCGCCCCTCCAGGCGCGGGACCGCCCCTCCAGAGTAGGGACCGCCCCTCCAGTGTAGGGACCGCCCCTCCAGAGTAGGGACCGCCCCTCCAAGAGCCGGGACCTCTCCCGGCGCCGAGGCCCCGCCTTGCAGCCCGCCCATTGGCCCCGCTAGACCCTCACCCCGCCCCCGGCACGGCCCAGCCACGCCCTCCGCGTTACAGTTCCGGACACCTTGTGAGTCTGGGGATTGTTGCGTCTGGCAACCGAGCTCAGAGCTCCGCCGGGCTGGGCTCAGCTGGGAGTCCGCCGGTCTCCCCGAAAGTGACAGAGGCTTTCGTATCGCGCAAGCCCCCTCCTGGTCGCCCCGAGAGTCCCCTTTTTCTGGTGCCTCGTAGGGATGCTTTTGGTGGTCCTCGTGTTCCTGCTGCCCACAGTCTCGGGTAGGAGCCTGCAGAGCGTGCGCGCTGCTGGGGAACCGGAGCGGCTCGCGAGGCCGGCCGACTGGAACCGAGGGTGGGAGGAGATTTGCTTTTTGTCTCTCGTGAGAGTCGTGGGACTGGGTCCACTCCGGGGTCATAAAGAGTTGGGGTAGAAAGCCTGACCAGAGCGTCCGTGGGTCGGGCTGCGTGGAGATCTAGGGGAGTAGGAACTACATAGCGCTGGAAGAGAAGTTTGCTTGCGGTGGGCATTCAGCGATGCGGGGTGATGGGCGAAACTGAGGCTTGCCAAGGTCCAGGCTGGTGTTGTTCAGTCGCTAGTCGTATCTGACTTTTTGCAAACCCATGGACTGCAGCAAACCAGGCTTCCCTGTCCTTCACCATCTCCTGGAGTTTGCTCAGACTCATGTCTATTGAATCGGTGATGCCATTCAACCATCTCGTCCTCTGCCGTCCCCCTCTCCTGCTGCCTTCAGGTGACCAAATGAACCACAGACTGCTGATCTGGTGCTGGTGGTGACGGTTTGCCGTGAGTTCCCAGGTGCCTGGGCACGTAGTTAGGCTGCTGCTGTGCCTGCGGGGAGGTTTGCCCTATATTCTCTGGGCAGTTTGATAACTTGGGAGTAGGGGTGTTTGTGCCCCTGGGGCTTGGCTGGGCTAGGGAAGCCCACACAGAGTGTTCCCTGGTGTGTACTTTGTAGAAGTGGCCACCCGGTGGTGCCAAGTGTGGGCCCAGGAAGCTACTGCTTGCTTTGTGTGGGGCTGGGAAGTTCATTTGGAGGTCAGGTAAGAACATGGGCTGGGTGGGGCCCCACCCATCCCCCCCACCCACTACCCCCACCCTCCCAGTTCCTCTCTGGTGGTGGAGGCTGTAACTCAGGGTCCTGGAGGCAGCAGAAGTCACCATCCTTGTGCCCCACGTGGTGATGCCATTGACGCTGGCAGCAGCAAGGCACCAACACCCAAGAGGTATAAAAAGTAATAAGGTGGCCACAGGGCAAGACCTGTGAAAGAGGTAGCGGAGGGTGAAAAGTGCCCATTTGCGGATATTGCCAGAGGCAGCGCAGAGAGAGAAACCAAAGACTTGTGCTGCAGCGCCACCTGCTGGGGAAAAAATCTTTTAATTTCTAACGGGTGGAATCATTCTCTTCCTGCCTTATTGCACCTAGTTACCCTTTTCATGCATGTTACAGTTCCAAAGAAGTAAGTTAACCATGTATAGGGGTGAATTCTAACTAATCAAAATACTGTACGTGGCATTTTATAAAAACATTAAGTCTTTTATACCCCAGCCTACCTGCTGGGAGCCTACCTGCAAAAGAAGGCAAACAGACAGAAAGTAAGAAATAGTCATGAATTGTTTCTGAAGACTTGGATTCAGTATCTTTTCTTTACACCTGATGATGCATCTACCATCCAGTTTCATCTTCCCCACCGACTGGAACCATGATTTTGTAGCACATTTTCCAAGTTTGATAAAAAGGTGTGCAGTGTTATAGAATGTAGATGTTCTTGCTTACAAGCACTGTACCAGCCTTCTAAAAAGTTTATTAATCAACCATGGACATTAATCTCAATAAACTTTTGTTTTTTATATTCATTTTAAAAGGTAGTTTGTGTAGACAGTGAGAGAAGGGGCAGGATGGTCAGGTTTCAATGAGATTTCACTTTGATCAGAGACCAGAATTTTCCTGAAGGTACTGCCTGGGCAGGGATCTGGTTTTGTGCTTGAGTACCAGAATGATGTTTAAATTTAGCAAGCAGGTGGAGAGTCTCTGCACAACTTTTCTAAGTGTACAGGTGAACAGTTCTCTTGATGTGTAGTACAGACTGTTTCCTCTTCCTGAAACTCATCTGGAAAACTAGGGAATTTTATGAATGCAGCCTATCATATTATATAATGGCATCTGCTGTTAACATATAGCACTGCAACCCAATAATTATTATATTGTAAATTATCTAGGAAAAAACTTAGTCACAATACTAGTTTTCTGAAACTAGAAATTTTTAGTTTGAAAATCACACAGGAGTGCTCGCTTCGGCAGCACATAAACTAAAATTGGAACGATACAGAGAAGATTAGCATGGCCCCTGCGCAAGGATGACATGCAAATTCGTGAAGCGTTCCATATTTTTTTACATGCCAGTCAGGATGGCTGCTATCCAAAAGTCTACAAGCAATAAATGCTGGAGAGGGTGTGGAGAAAAGGGAACCCTCTTACACTGTTGGTGGGAATGCAAACTAGTACAGCCGCTATGGAAAACAGTGTGGAGATTTCTTAAAAAACTGGAAATAGAACTGCCATATGACCCAGCAATACCACTTCTGGGCATACACACTGAGGAAACCAGATCGGAAAGAGACATGTGCACCCCAATGTTCATCGCAGCACTGTTTATAATAGCCAGGACATGGAAGCAACCTAGATGCCCATCAGCAGATGAATGGATAAGGAAGCTGTGGTACATATACACCATGGAATATTACTCAGCCGTTAAAAAGAATTCATTTGAATCAGTCCTAATGAGACGGATGAAACTGGAGCCCATTATACAGAGTGAAGTAAGCCAGAAAGATAAAGAACATTACAGCATACTAACACATATATATGGAATTTAGAAAGATGGTAATGATAACCCTATATGCAAAACAGAAAAAGAGACACAGATGTACAGAACAGACTTTTGGACTCTGTGGGAGAAGGCGAGGGTGGGATGTTTCAAAAGAACAGCATGTATACTATCTATGGTGAAACAGATCACCAGCCCAGGTGGGATGCATGAGACAAGTGCTCGGGCCTGGTGCACTGGGAAGACCCAGAGGAATCGGGTGGAGAGGGAGGTGGGAGGGGGGATCGGGATGGGGAATGTGTGTAACTCTATGGCTGATTCATATCAATGTATCACAAAACCCACTGAAATGTTGTGAAGTAATTAGCCTCCAACTAATAAAAAAAAAAAAGAAAGAAAGAAAGAAAATCACACAGGAGTAAAGAATTCAGTATTCTGAGTAAGAGAAGAAATTTGGTAATTAAAAAGCATGGTATTGGACTCAATCATTAAACCTTGTATGTTTAAACCTTGTGTTCAACTGGTTGCCAAAGCATACATTCCAAACTGTATATAGTTGAAAGTGTGCCTTTCATGATGCCCGTTAGTGGGAAGAAATACTCGTTAGCTAAATGGATTAAATCATCCCATTGACATTTTTCTTTTCATATTAGAAATTCTTTCTTCATGATATGGTTTCAAGATAGGTAGTGAAATCAGATACATAAACAAATGACACTTGTATAATTTAATTTTGGACATGCTATTAACTTGATTTCTCTCTTGGTTCCAGGAAACTCTGGATGGTGTTATATATTTGTATCTATTAATAGGAATTATATTGCATTTCTAATCCATTTTTCCTACTGTAAAATGATGGTGTATGGCTCAAAGTATTCAGTATATTTAATGTTATTCATAAAATTCAATGCTATCCTGATTTTTTTGTTGTTCTTGTTCAGTCGCTAAGTTGTGTCCGACTCTGCAATCCCATGAACTACAGCAAACCAGGCTTCCATGTCCTTCACTGTCTTCCAGAGCTTGCTCAAATTTATGTCCATTGAGTTGGTAATACTACCTAACCATCTCGTTCTCTGCCCCCCTGTTCTCCTTTTGCCTTCAGTCCTTCCCAGCATCAGGGTCTTTTCCAATGAGATGGCTCTTCACATCAGGTGGCCAAAGTTTTGGAGTTTCAGCTTCAGCACCAGTCCTTCAAACGAATATTAGGATTGATTGGTTTGATCTCCTTGCTGTCCAAGGGACTTGCAAGAGTCTTCTCCATTACCACAATTCCAAAGCATTGATTTTTTGGCACTCAGCCTTCTTTATGGTCCAATTCTCATATCTGTACATGACTACTGGAAAAACCATAGCTTTGACTATACATACCTTTATCAGCAAAGTGATGTCTTTACTTTTTAACACGTTGTCTAGGTTTGCCATAGCTTTCCTTCCAAGGAGCAAACATCTTTTGATTTCATGGCTGCAGTCTCAGTCCACAGTGATTTTGGAGCCCAAGAAAATAAAATGTGTCACTGCTTCTACTTTTTCCACATCTATTTGCCATGAAGTGATGGGACCTGATGCCATGATCTTGGCTTTTAGAATGCTGAGTTTCAAGCCAGCTTTTTCAGTCTCCTCTTTCACCGTCAAGAGGCTCTTTATTTATTGATTGATTTTTAAGAGGCTCTTTAGTACTGATCTTTAAACTCTGTTTTTAATAACTGCATCCTTTTTTGTTTGTTTGTTTGTTGCTTTTGTTTTGGGCAGTTGATTGAGGAGATTTCATATATTAAGACCAGAATAGTGGAAATGTTGAAAACATTTTGCCAAAAGTGGATCTCAGCACTTTGTGTAGTGAAATGTTGGACAGAATGTCAAGAGAGGAGTTTAGAATTCAGAAAATGATGAAAAAGGAGGATAACATTTCACTTGTTTAGAGTTCTCTCTTGACTAGTCTTTCGATCTAAAGACCTAGACCCAAAGAATAAGAAAGAAAAGTTCCCTCAGGGATCAAAATAGTCTATCTCCCATCCCCTTAGGTCCTATAACCTTATAGGAAAGGCCTCTGCATCCTTTTAGCACTTTAAGACTTTAACCAATGTGTCTCCACCGTAATATTTTACACTATTTTCTGACATTTATAAGATTTTCAAGAGCACAGATAATTAAAAGGAAGAGGACTTGCTGAAGTAGGAACAACACTGTCCTAGGGAAGAACCCCCCACAAAAAAAGGACAGAGGTAAAAAAAATTCTAAAAGCATAGCAATATAACAGCTTCACTGTCCGGATGCATTGGATAAACAGCCCAAAGAGCTACTGCAGGGAGTTTCTAAGGGAAGGCACAATTCATTAATCAGTGAAAGAAGATTAAATGATTACTACTGGAACATCCAAGAAACCGATTTTTACTAAGGCTATTCAAAGTAATAAAATTTGATATTTCAAGGGTTTCCATTTATTTGCAAAATGCTCAATTCACTAATACAAAACACATAAAAGGAAGTCATAATTTTAAATATTTTAGTCAATATTTATTTTGATCTATGATATCTACAAGGCTTATTTGATATTTACCTCTTGCCATAGCATGTCTTGAGCACCCAGTGTGTACAGAGTGTAGTACAAAAAGAAGGTATATGCTCCCTGCCCTCTAGGACCTTGCCTTCTGAGAAGAAACTGAACCCAAAGTGATAGGTGATCATATGCTTGTGTTTCAAACTATGGAACCATAATCTTATAGAAGACCTCTTAGAGGAGAGGTGAATGTCAAAATAATGAATTTAGAAAGAAGTGGGGAAGGACACATACCTATAAACATATTTTAAAACCAAAAACATTGATGCTATCTCTTCAATTTAGTGTTGAATGAATTTCACCTTAATCCTCAACAAACCAAAAGCTCATCGATTATCATTTCAAATAAGCAAGGCACATCCTTTGCAACAATTACCACTTGGGTAAAAGCAAGAACAGTCATTTAAAATCTTGCCAAGAATCTTTCTGTTTATTCTGTACTACCTACCTGATGCCAGGCCAGAGTCCCTGCCTGATGAAAGAAATAAGCTACTTTATTTTCATGTTCTTATTCTCTTTATTCCTAGATGCCTGTGGTGATCCACCAAGGTTTGAAACTATGAGGCTCCAGGGTGCTCCTAAACCCAGGTATCGTCCTGGGGAACGTATACAATATGACTGTCGCCTAGGTTTCAAGCCCATAATTCCTCTTCGTTCCAGATCTGCTGTTTGTGAGGATGACAATACATGGTCAGCTCTCGAGGAGGCCTGTACAAGTAAGTAAACTTTTTTTTTTTTATTGCTCTGGAGAATTTCACACATTTTAGTGCACATATTCGTCTACTGCAATAATGGTTCTCTCATGTGAATATAGGTTTTAGATGGCAATGCATTTTTTCAGGCTTAAAAAATCCCCAAAGAATCTTTTTCTTGGCAATTGGTTACCTAGGTAGATATTAATCATGTTTGGCCATATAATATGGAAAGAAATAATAATTAAATGAATAATAAGATCCCCATGAATTCAAACAAGAATTGCAGAATTTTGAATTTGATTTAAATCTGTTTTCTAAATTGCTGTAAACCAACAAATTTTAATATTTTCTCTTAGGAAAATCATGTCCTAATCTGGGAGATCCAATGAATGGTCAAGTTTACTTTGTCAATGGAAGTATTCTGTTTGGTTCACAGGCTCACTTTGTTTGTAATCAGGGGTAAGTAAGATGTTACTTACAGAAAATAAGGTTAAATGTTACTAACTGTATTTTGGTTTTGCTCCTCTTCTTAAGCATTCCTATAAACTTGATTTCATCTTGCTTTCTATGTGACAACTTATACTTGTGGCCAAACAACTTTTGCATTTTTTATGAATATTTGAAATATGTGCAATTAGAAAGACATTTAAGTTGAAGTAAAGCAAAATTGTATAATTTATGATATGTAATAATAAATCTATTGTATGCATTAAAAGTGTAGTAATCATGGTAACTTTATTTTTTGACAATAAAGTGTACCCTATTTAAAATTGCCAATTCTCTAAGCTGAAGTGAGGCTTTTAGAAATAGGAGGTAGAATTGTCAACCAAACTCTGGCTTAAAATTCAGCATTCAAAAACCTAAGATCATGGCATCCGGTGCCATCACTTCATAACAATAGATGGGGAAACAATGGAAACAGTGATAGACTTTATTTTCTTGGGCTCCAAAATCACTGCAGATAGTGACTACAGCCATGAAATTAAAGGATGCTTGCTTCTTGGAAAGAAAGCTATGGCCAATCTAGACAGCATATTAGAAAGCAGAGACACTGCGTTGCTGACAAAAGTCCGTCTAGTCAAAGCTATAGTTTTTCCAGTAGTCATGTATAGATGTGAGAGTTGGACTAGAAAGAAAGCTGAGCGCCAAAGAATTGATGCTTTTGAACTGTGGTGTTGGAGAAGACTCCTGATAGTCCCTTGGAGACTATCAGAAGTCCCAAGGACACTTGGAGTCCCAAGGAGATCCAACTAGTCCATCCTAAAGGAAATCAGTCCTGGATATTCATTGGAATATTCATATGCTGAAGCTCCAATACTTTGGCCACCTGATGCGAAGAACTGGCTCATTAGAAAAGACCCTTATGCTGGGAAAGATTGAAGGCAGGAGGAGAAGGGGACGACAGAGGATGAGATGGTTGGCTGGCATCACTGACTTGATGGACATGAGTTTGAGCAAGCTCCGGGAGATGGTGATGGACAGGGCAGTCTGGTGTGCTGCAGTGCATGGGGTCGCAAAGAGTCGGACGTGACGGAGCGACTGAACTGAATTGCTTTGCCATGCTGTATTGGTTTCTACCATACGGCAAGGCAAATCAGCCATAATTATATGTTTATTTCCTCCCTCTTGAGCCTCCCTTGTTCCTGTCATCCCACCCCTGTGGGCTCCTTGTGAGAGATAGCAGCTTCCCACTAGCTATCTGTTTTACATATGACAGGATATATATGTCAAGGTTACTTTCTCAATTCATCTTACTCTCTTCTTCCCCCACAGTGACCAAAAGGCCATTCTCTAAGTCAGGGTCTCCATTCCTTCACTGCAAATAGATTCACCAGTACTACTTTTCTAGATTCCAGATATATGTGTATAATATGAGATTTTTTTTTCTGACTTACTTCACCCTGTATAACAGGCTCTAAGTTCATCCACCTCACTAGAATTGACTTACATTTTTTTCCTTTTTTATGGGCTGAGTAATATTCCATTGTGTGTATGTTCTACATCTTCCTTATCCATTTATCTCTCAACAGGCATCTAGGTTGCTTCCATGTCCTGGCTAATGTAAATCGTGCTGCAGTGAACACTGGGTGCATGTGTCCTTTGAATTGTGGTTCTCTCAAGGCATGTGCCCAGCAGTGAGATTGCTGGGTCATATGGAAGATTTATTCCTAATTTGTTAAAGAATCTTCATACTGCTCTTCATAGTTGCTGTATCATTTACATACTCACCAACAGTGCAAGAGGGTTCCCTTTTCTCCACATCCTGCCCAGCATTTATTGTTCGTAGTTTTTTGATGATGGCCATTTTGATCGTTGTGGGGTGGTACCTGATTGTAACTTTGGTTGCATCTCTCTAATAATAAGGGATGTTGAGCATTTCTTCATGTATTTATTGGCAATCTGTCTTCTTTGGAGAAATGTCTGTTTATGGCTTGTGCCCATTTTTGATTGGGCCTTTTGTTTTTCTAAGACTGAGCTGTGTGACCTGTTTATATATTCTGGAGATTAATCCTTCGTCAGGTGTTTCATCTGCAATTATTTTCTCTCATTCTGAGCATTGTCTTTTCATCCTGTTTATTGTTTCCTTATCTGTGCAAAAAAAAGCTTTGACGTTTAGTTAGGTCCCATTTGTTTATTTTTGTTTTTATTTCCATTGCTCTAGGAGGTGGGTCAAAGAGGATCTTGCTGTGATTTATGTTAAAGAGTATATTGCCTGTATTTTCCTCAGACAGCTTACAGTTTCTGGCCTTATATTTAAGTCTTTAATCCATTGTGAGTTATTTTTTTGTATGGTGTTAGGAAGTGTTCTAATTTCATTCTTTTACATATAGCTGTCCATTTCCCCCAGCACCACTTATTGAAGAGACTGTCTTTTCTCCATCATGTATTCTTGCCACCTTTGTCAAAGATAAGGTACCCATGGCCGTGTGGGTTTATTCCTGGGCTTTCTATCTTGTTCTGTTTGTTTTTATTTTTGTTTTTGTGCCAGTACCATATACTGTCCTGATGACTGTAGCTTTGTAGCTTTGTAGCATAGTCTGATGGAGAAGGCAGCAGCACCCCACTCCAGTACTCTTGCCTGGAAAATCCCACGGACAGAGGAGCCTGGTAGGCTGCAGTCCATGGGGTTGCAAAGAGTCAGACATGACTGAGCGACTTGACTTTCACTTTTCACTTTCATGCATTGGAGAAGAAAATGGCAACCCACTCCAGTGTTCTTGCCTGGAGAATCCCAGGGACAGGGGAGCCTGGTGGGCTGCTGTCTATGGGGTCGCACAGAGTCGGACACGACTGATGTGACTTAGCAGCAGCAGCAGCATATTCTGAAGTCAGGAAGGTTGATTCCTCCAGTTCTATTTTTCTTTCTCAAGATTTTTCTGGCCATTTGGGATTTTTTGCACTTCCATACAAATAGTGAAATTTTTGTTCTGCTTCTGTGAAAAATGCCATTGTTAGTTTCATAGGAATTGCATTGACTCTGTAGATTGCTTTGAGTAGTATAGTCATTTTGAAAATATTGATTCTTCCAATTCAAGAACATGGTATATCTCTCCATCTATTATGGTCATCATGGATTTCTTTCTTGTAGTTTTCTGCATACAGATGTTTTGACTCTTTAGGTAGGTTAATTCCTTATTTTATTGCTTTTGTTGCAGTGGTGAATGGGATTGTTTCCTTAATTTCTCTTTCTGATTTTTCATTGTTAGTGTATAGGAATGCAAGGGATTTCTCTCCATTAATTTTTTCATCCTGTAACTTTAATAAATTTATTGATTAGCTCTAGTAATTTTATGGTGATAACTTTAGGGTTTTTTCTGTATGGTATCATGTCATCTGCAAACAGTGCAAGTTTTCGTCTTCTTTTCCAATTCTGGATTCAATATTTCTTTTTCTTCTCTGATTGCCATGGCTAGGATTTCCAAAACTATATTGAATGATAATGGTGAGAGTGTGCACCATTGTCTTCTTCCTGATCTTAGAGGAAATGCTTTCAATGTTTCACAACTGAGAAAAATGTTTGCTGTAAGTTTCTCATATATGGCCTTTATTGTGTTGAGGTTGGTTCCCTCTGTGACCACTTTCTGGGAAGTTTTTGTAGATGGGTGTTGAATTCTGTCAAACCTCTTTCTGCATATATTGAGGTGATCATAGGGCTTTTATTCTTAATTTGTTCACATGGTGTATCACGCCAACTGATTTGTGGATATTGAAAAATCCTCGCTTTCCGGGGATAAAGCCCACTTCATAATGGTGGAGGTACATTTTAATGTATTGTTCAATTTGAATTGCTAGTATTTTGTTGAAGATTTTTGCATCTATGTTCTTCAATAATAGTGCCTATAATTTTCTTTTATGTGGTATCTTTGTCTGGCTTTTTTATTAGCATGATGGTGGCCTCATAGAATGAGTTTAGAAGTGTTCTTCCCTCTGTAATTTTTAGAATAGTTTGAGAATGTTAACTCGTCTTTAAATGTTTAATAGAATTCACCTGTGAAAACATCTCATCCTGGACTTTCATTTGTTGGGAATTTTTTAATTAACTTTCAATTTTAGTACTTGTAATTGGTCTGTTCATATTTTCTCTTTTTTTCTGGTTCAGTCTTAGGAGAGTGTACCTTTCAAAAAATTTTTGCATTCCTTCCAGGTTGTCCATTTTATCAGCATAGAGTTGCTCATAGTATTCTCTTATGGTCGTTTGTATTTCTGCATCTTCTGTTGTAACTTCTCCTTTTACATTTCTAATTTTATTGATTTGAATCTTTTTTTTTAACTTGATGAATCTAGCTAAGGTTTGTCAATTTTATCTTCTTAAAGAACCAATTTTTAGTTTTATTAATCTTTTTTATTGTTTCCTTCATTTCTTTTTCAGTTATATCTGCTCTGCTCTTTATGATTTCTTTCCTTTTACTAACTATTGAGTTTTTTTTCTTCTTTTTCTAGTTACTTTGTGTGTAAGGTTAAGCTGTTTATTTGATGTTTCTGTTGTTTCTTGAGGTAGGCTTGTATTGCTGCAAGCCTCCCTCTTAGTACTATTTTTGCTGAGTCCCATAGGTTTTCAATTTTTGTGTTTTCATTGTCATTTGTTTCTATATATTCTTTGAATTCTTCAGTGACCTCTTGGTCACTGAAGCATATTTAGAAGCATATTGTTTAATCTCCATGTATTTGTGTTTTTTTAATTTTTTTCCTACAGTTGATAAATAATCTTATACTACTGTGGTCACAAAAAATACCTGATGCAATTTTAACTTTCTTAAATTTACCAAGCCTTGATTTCTGACCTAAGATGTGACATATCCTGGAGAATATTTCATTTGCATTTGAGAAAAAAGTGAATTCTGCTGCTTTTGGATGGAATGTCTGTAGATATCAATTAGCTCCATTTGGTTCAGTGTGTGGTTTAAGGCTCACATTTCCTTATTAGTTTTAATTTTTTGTCTAGATGACCAGTCCATTGGTGTGAATGCATTGTTGTGTTACCATTGATTTCCCCTTTCATAGTTGTTACCATTTGCCTTATGTATTGAGGTGCTCCTATGATCAGTGCATATGTATTTGTAATTGTTGTATCTTCTTGGACTGATCCCTTGGTCATTATGTAGTGTTCTTCCTTGTCTCTGTAGCAGTCTTTAGTTTGGTCTATCTAGTTTATCTGATGTGGGTATTACTGCTCCAACTTTCTTTTGATTTCTATTTGCCTGGAATATCTTTTTCCAGCCCCTCACTTTCAGTCTATATTTGTCCCTAGGTCTAGAGTGAGTCTCTTATAGATAGCATATATAAGGGTATTGTTTTTGTACCCATTCAGCCAATCTCTGTCTTTTGTTTGGATGCATACATTTAGGTAATTATTGATATGTATGATCCTATTACCATTTACTTTATTGCTTGGCCTTTTTTTAGGTCTTTATATTTTGTTTCATATCTAGAAAAATTCCTTTAACATTTGTTGTAAAGGTAGTTTTGTGGTTCTGAATTCTCTTAGCTTTTGCTCATCTGTAAACTTGTGATTTCTCCATTGAATATGAATGAGATCCTTGCTGAGTAGAGTAATTTTAGTTGTAGGTTTTTCCCTTTTATCACTTTAAGTATATCCTACTGCTCTCTTCTGGCCTGAAGAGTTTCTCCTGAAAGATCCAGGTGTTAATTTCATGGAGATTCCCTTGTATGTTATTTGTTGCTTTTCAATTTGTTATTTGCTGCTTTCAATATCTGTTCTTTATGTTTAATTTTTGTTAGCTTGATTAACATGTGTCTTGGCATGTTTCTCTTTGGGTTTATCCCAAATGGGACTCTCTGGGCTTCCTGGACTTGGGTGGCTATTTCCTTTCCCATGTTACAGGTTTTAATTGTAATCTCCTCAAATATCTTCTCATAATTTTCTTTTTCTCATTCTCTGCTGGGACTTCTGTAATTTGAATGTTGGTTTGCATAATGTTTTCCCAGAGGTCTCTGAGACTGTCCTCACTTATTTTCATTCTTCCTTATTCTCTGCTTCAGTTATTTCTACCGTTCTATCTTCCTGCTCACTTACCATTCTTTTGCCTCCGTTATTTTGCTATCGGCTCCCTCCAGTGCGCTTTTTGTTCCGGTTGTTGCCTTGCTCGTTGCATCTTCCAAGTCCTTATCAAGCATTTCTTGTGTCTTCTCCATCCATGCCTCCATTCTCTCTCTCTGTGCCTCCATTTTATTTCTGAGGCTTTGGGTCATCTTTACTGTCATTACTCTGAACTTTTTCAGGTAGACTGCACATTTTCTCTTCATTTGTTTGGTCTTGTGAGTTCTCACCCAGCTCTTTCACATGCTACATGCTTCTTTGTCTTTTTAGTTTGTTTAATTTACTGTGCTTGGGTCTGCTTTTCACAGGCTGCCAGGATGTGGTTCCTCTTACTTGTGGTGTCTGTCCCCCGTGGGTGGGGTTGTTTTCCTGGTAGGGAGTGCTCAGGCCTGTAATGGTGGTTGGAGGTGGATCCTGTCTCTAAAGGGCAGTGCTATACACCCAGTAGTGTATTTTGAGATGTCCGTGAACATTGGTATGGCTTTGAGCAGACTGTCTGCTAATGGGTAGGGTCCTATTTCTGTTTTGCTAATTGTTTGGCATGAAGTGTCCAGCACTGGAACTTGCTGGCCTTTGTGTCAGGCCAGGTCATACTGTTGAGATAGAGGCCTTTTGGAGAGTTCTTGCCAATTAATATTCCATGAGGTTGAAAGTTCTCTGGTGGTCTAACATCATGGATCAGGTCTCCTATCTCAGAGTTTCAGGCCTAACCCCAGGGCTGGAGCACCAAGATTCCACAAGCCATACAGCACAGAAGAGAAAGAAAAAGAAAAAGACAGAAGAAAAAGAAAAATTCAAACAAACAAATAATGGACAAAGGCCCAAGAAAAATATCAAAAGCAGCATTTAACATATAATAACATACTATCAAACTCACAAACTCAAAAAAAATATATTTTTTAAAGAATGAAAATGGGAACAAAAAAATGAAGAGAGCAATTAAACCATAAACAAATCCATAAGTGAAAACAAACAGAAACTAGACTAGCAAAAATACAAAATCAAAAACATGAGGAAAACTGTAATATAATGAGAAAGTACTGTGGAATTAGGAAACACATTTGAAAAAATTTATTTAAAAGCAAAAAGCATTAAGTAGAGGAAAAATAAAAGCAATAGTAAAGAACAACAATAAAACAATACAAAAAAGAAGAAAGGAAAAATATAGAGAGAAAGATTGGTAGTAAGAAGAATATTTTCCTGTGGCTTTCAGTTCTCCTTGTCCAAGTCACACAGAGATCTCCAGCAAGTCTGCCTGCTCAGGAAGGCCTCCAAAAATTCTAGGAAGGTCTCTGGAATCTGCTGTGGGCACTGTGGGGTCAGCTCAGATGTAGGTCTGGTTTTACTCCAGCTTTTACTTGCTTACAAAGTCTACAGTTGCCCTCAAAGTCCACAGCCTTAAGTTAATTGTGGGGATTTAGTCTGCTGCTCGTGGGGCTACACAAAGGAATTCTCTTCCTCTGAGTCCCTGGTGCCCAGTTTTGGTTTTGGCCCCATCTCTTTTTATAGACCATCCTCTGGTGTGTGTTCCCCGCCCAGACAATGCAGGCAAAAGCTGCGGCTTATTAGGGCTCACTTGCATAGTCAGTCTGGGCAGAGGGAATGATGTGGCGGAAGCAGTTGGGAAGTGCAAGGAAAACCTGTGGCCACAGAGACCTGTAGGGAGTTACTACAGCCTCAGGCAGGTCGCCTGCTCCCCCAGGGGAACTGGCCCCAGGTCGAGGGCCCCTTGGCAGCGCCAAGCAGCACAGGTATGGGCAGTGGCTTTTGCCTGCTGACAGCTTGGTGGGAGCCGCGGTGGACGTCATGCCAACCTCTGGGGCGGGGTTCTGCCGTGGCACTTTGCCACCTATCTCTGGCGCTTGCTTTGGTGGCAGCCAGCCTGCTTGCCCACCTCTGGGACCATAGACCGCAGCGCATCTCACCTCTGGCATTCACGAAGGCAGTGTCCTGCCGTCTGCAAGCACGCAGAGCTGGAAGGCCCCCACAGCAACGATCTCTTACCTCTCTGGCTGGCACAGGCTTTTCCCTGGAGTCCCTCGGCTGTGTTGCACCAGGCCCCTCAGGCTTTCATCATGACACTCAACCCCAGTCCTCTCCCTATGGTCTGATCGCCAAAGCCTGAGCCCCAACACCCAGCCACCGCTCAACATGGCAGGCGAGCTAACAAATGTCTCAGACTGGGGAGTGCTGTCAGCACTGATGTCTGTGGTGAAGTCTTTCCACTTCTTTTTCCAAATACCTGTTGCTGTGCTCCCCTCTGAGGTTCTGAAGCTCACCCCTTCCTCCGCCCACTAGGGGATCTCCCAGTGTGTAGGAACGTTCCCTCCTTCAGAGCTCCCTCCCAGAGGCACAGGACATGTCCCCATACCTTTGTCTCCTTTTTTTAAAAATTTCTTTTGCCCTACCCCGTGGAAATTAGCTTGCCTTTTTGGAAGTCTGGGGTCTCTGCCAGCATTCCATAGATATTCTATAGGAGTTGTTCCACAGGCAGATTTATTTTGGTGTATTTGTGGGGAGGAAGATGGTTTCTATGTTTTACTTCTCAGCCATCTTGAAATCCCCCTCTTGTAGAAGGATTGGCATAACTTCTCTTTTAAACATCTAGCAGAATTAAAGAGTTGAAAAACATCAGATTCAGGACTTTTTCTTTAATGGAAGACTTTTGGTTACTGATTCAATCTACTCACTTCATATTCAATTCATCATATTCAAGTCATATTCAAGTCATATTCAATTCAAATTTTGTAATTTTTTAATGAAGTTTTGGTAGATACTGTTTTACAAGGATTTGTTCATTGTATCTAGGCTATCATTTGTTGGCATAAAATTATTCATAGAGGTCTCATAATATTTTTAATTCTGTAGACCTAAGTGATAATATCCCCATTTAATTTCTGATTTGGGTAATTTAGATTTTTCTTTTTTTCTTAGTCCATCTAACTAAGGGTTTGTCAGTGTCTTTGCTCGTTTGGAAAACCAACTTTTGGTTTCATTGACATTCTTTACTAATTTCTCTTCTCTATTTTACTACTTTATTCTTTTATTATTTACTTCCTTCTGGTAGTTTTGGGTTGAAATCTTCTTTCACTAATTCCTTAAGTTGTAACATTATGTTTCTTACTTTAATTGAAGAATAATTTACCTACAAACTAAATTACTTCAGGTACATCACATAGGGATTGATATTTCTATGTATTTAAAAGTGATTACCATGATCAAGTTATCATCTGTCACCATACAAGGTTTTGCACAGTTATTACTGGTTTCCTACTTTCATCCTCATAACCTCTTTCTTTCATAACTGGAAATTTGTACCTCTTCATTTCACTCACCTGATTCATTTCTCCCTCCACCCGCTCCCTCCGGAAACCACTTTTTTGTTCTCTGTGACTGGAGTGTGTTTCTGTTTTGTTGTTTCTCATTTGCTTTGTGTTTAATTGCACTTATAGATGAAATCATGCAATATTTATATTTCTCTTTCTTGCTTTTCTCACTTTGCATAATATTCTCTAGGCCTATCCTATGTTGTTGCTAATGGCAAGATTTCCCTGTGTTTATGGCTGAGCTATATATAGTCCATTGTGTTTGTTTATCCATATGTTCTTAATCCCTTTAGTCTCCTGAAGGGCATATAGTTAGCTACTGTATCTTGTCTACCTTATGCAGCAATGAACGTAGCGGTGCTGGGGAAAGTTGAAGGCAAAAGGAGAAGGGAGCGGCCGGGGATGAGGTGGTTGGATGGCATCACTGACTCAATGGACATGAGTTTGAGCAAACTCCAGGAGATAGTAAAGAAGAGGGGAGCCTGACGTGCTGCCATCCATGGGGGTCACAAAGAGTAGGACATGACTTAATGACAGAACAACTTTTTAACTCCAGGATTTCCTTTAGGCTTCTTTCTAGTTTTCCTGTCTCCTGTTTGAGATTTCCATGTTTCACACATCTTTTCTTGATTTTCTAAATTTCTTCCTTTAGTTTTTTAAGCATCATTAAGGCAGTCGTTTTTTTCTGTCAAATTTTATTGGGGGCCCGGGACCTTGGGGTTTAGGCAAGAGACCTCCCTGCCGGCAAAGAGGCACCAAAGTATGGGAATCATTTAATGTTCTTCTGGAGGCGCAGGTTGTTGGCGTGGACACATTTCTTCTTGTGGCAGTCGGCAGCACTGAGACTGAAGTGAGCCAATACTTGTGAGAGGTCGTTTACTGGCAGTGTATTTTGGAGCAAACTTGTGGAAGGAAGACTCGGTGATGCCACCCTACAGGCAAAGCACCAAGTGCAAGTTGAATCCTTTCTTGAATTTGTGGTCTGGGAGTGTGCGGTCAACCTCCAGCCATTTGCCCCCAAAATTCAAAACTGTTAGGCAAACAGGATGTCTTCCTTTTCTTGGATTTTAGCTTTGATATTCTCAGTGGGGACATTGAACTTGACCCTAAGAGTGATGTTCTTACTTGCAGGGTGTTCATAAAGATCTGCAGCTCTATGTCTCCCGCTTAGCCCCTCATTGAAGAAAAATCAGGCAGCAGAACTGACATTAACTGATTTACCACTGCAAATGCCTTCATAAGACAGTTATTTTAAAGTCTTTGTCTAGTTCGTCTGCCAACAGTTCTCTTTCAAAGACAATTTCTTTTATTTCTTCCTTTGAATGGCTCACACTCCTGTTTCTTTATATGTGTTGTGATTTTCTTACTGAACAAAAAACACTTGAATCTAATACTTTGGTAATTCTGAAAGTTAGATTTCCCCTCTTACCTGGGGGTTGCTCTTTCATGTTCATGTTTTTGTATCTCTGTGATGAAGATCAGCCTGATATATAAACTGAAGATTGTCTCAGGTCTTCCCTGGGCACACACTGTCACTTACTTATTTCCCCTACATATGCAGTTGCTTTTGAATGTCCTGATGGTGAATGTCTGCCTCCTGAAAGGGGAAAAAGCAAACAATGAAAGGCGGAACAAAGGCCACTAAATATTTAAGCCCCTTTAGGTTACTTCATCCAGGATAGAAGGGGCTTGCAAGAATGGTGCGAGGTGTGACAAAAATGGAAGTCCATCTCTTTGATTATCTGTGATCAGAAGCAGCAATCAGTGATAAGAACACAGATCCTCATATTCGGAGGGCAGTGTCCTTTTTGACCACCTTGTCTCCCATAAGCAACTTGTAAGCTGTTCTGATGCAGAGATCATGCAGAGATCCCTGCTACACTTCTATGGGTGAGGATGGGTAGCTACCACTGTGTTAAACAAGAGTTTAAATTGACCAAAACAAGTCAATTTACCTGTCTACATCTTCACCTGGAAACTGTAAACCATCAACAGAAGGCAGTGTTCCAAAATAGTGACATCAGGCAGATTCTACCTGTGCAATTGTTATCAAGGTGGGGAGACAGATTCCTGATGCCTCTTAAATTGCTGTCATCCCAGAAATACACATTGCAAAATGGAAAAAAAAAGAAATACACATTGCAATCTAAAATCAATGAGTGAGCCTTGTGGAAAAAGTCAGCTGGAAGCAGATAGGGTATTTTTTAATGTAGTCAATTAAAAGTAATGGAACATTCAGTGAATATTTATATAGAGAGGCTCAGCTAGATACTTTGAGGGATGCCAAAACTCTTAATACGTAGATTTTTCCTAAAGAAGTTGTATCCTTCTTGAGAAATACAGCATATACAGAGAGGGGTCAAAGCATAGTAGTAAATAAGAAGTATCAAATAGATAGAATCACTCACAATCATTACAGTGAACTTCCAGAAGGAGGAGAGTGTGTATTGTGAATTTAAATCATCAGAGATTTCATCAAGTAGGAGTATTCCTGAGCTATTCCTAAGAAGTCAGGTGACTGAGTCATGTCTGAGTCTTTGCAACCCTATAAACTATAGCCCACTGGGCTCCTTTGTCCATGGGCTTCTCTAGGCAAGAAAACTGGAGTGGGTTACCACTTCCTACTCCAAGGGATCTTCCCAACCCAGGGATCGAACCTGGGTCTCCTGCACTGCAGGCAGATTCTTTACCCTTGAGCCACCAAGGGGAACCCATAATCCTAGGAAGGTGAAGACATACCTTGGAGATGTTGCACGTTCAGTTCCAGACCACCACAATAGAGCAAGTCAAACGAGCTTTTTACATATGTTTACAAAAACAACAGCAACAACATATACCATAGTCTACTAAGTGTGTAGTAGAACTATATCTAAAAAGCGTACATACATTAACTTTAAAATAGCATATTGCCAAATCTGAGCCCGCTGTAAGTCATAGTAGTAACATTCAATAGCATTGATCACAGATGACCACAACAAATATAATAATAGTTATAAAGTTTGGAATATGTGATATTTACCACAATGTGACAAGAGAAACAAACTGAGCAAACATTGTTGGGAAAATGGCACAAATAAACTTGCTTGATGCAGGGTTGCCACGCACCTTCAGTTTGTTAAAATCTCAGAAAGTTTAAGAGCAGTAAAAGAAGGTGGGTGTGTATTCTGATCTAAAAATATTAATAAGAGTTAAAACTTGCCTAGTACTCACTGTGTGCCAGAGGCTAACTCATCCAATCCTCAGAACAACCCCACGAGTTGTGTAGGGGAAGCATTAAGGAAGCATTAAGGGATTTCTCAAGCTCAAGGCAGTCATGGAGCTGGAACTTGAACCCAGGCAGGCAAGTTCTAGGGCCCTGATCTCTCTGCTTAGTCCTTACTGAGCAAAATGGTGTGAGCAAAGAGTAGAAGTGAGTGTGTGATACACGTGCCAGAGGCAGCAGACGGGCTACACTGACAAGCGTGACAGTAATTTGCACATTTTACTGTAGGCCGAAGTGGGTCCACATGCAGAACTCTCTATTCAGTTGAGTTCCAGATTTAGCATATCCATGATATTTTAAGAAACTTCTTCCTCAATTTACTATAATGTAGAAAGACAACCCTAAAAACTTTTTTTTTCATTGTTATCCACATCTTCTAATTGCTAAAGAACATAGTAACTTTTCTTTTCTCATTTAGTTTTTATCTGATTGGAGAAAGAATTCTACATTGTGAAATTTCTGAAAACAATGTGAGCTGGAATGATGATTCCCCAATATGTGAAAGTAAGTACATCCCCTCTTTAGAATCTAGAGCAGCAGTTCTCAAACTTTTTGATGTGGTGACTGTGAGTGAAGGCACTCAATTGTGTCTGACTTTTTGTGACTCCGTGGACTATACAGTCCATGGAATTCTCTAGGCCAGAATACTGGAGTGGGTATCCTTTTCCTTCTCCAGAGGATCTTCCCAACCCAGGGATTGAACCGAGGTGTACCATATCGCCAGCAGAATCTTTACCAGTTGAACTTCAAGGGAAGCGCTTTTGATGCAGGGACCTGTTTATTCTTTTAAACTAAAGTAGACACCCAAGAGCTTTTCTTTATATGGGTTATGTCTATTGATATTTATTATATTGGAATTAAAGCTGAAAATTTTTTTAATAATTATTAATTCATTTTTAAGAAGAGCAAGCTCAATACATGTAAATATATGCAACAAATTTTTATGAAAAATCAAAAAATTTTAAAACAAATAGTGAGAATTGTGGTACTGTTTTACATTTTTCCATATTACTTAATCTTTTTCTAGATTCCATGCACACTTTTAATTTTTTAAAGTTAATTAATTTATTTTTTGTTATGCTGGGTCTTTGTTACTATGCACAGGCGTTCTCTAATTACTGTGAGCAAGAGGCTACTCTTTTTATTTTATTTAATTAATTAATTTATTTTTACACCAAAATCATTTTGTATTGGAGTATAGTTGATTAATAATTTTGTGATAGTTTCAGTGAACAGTGAAGGAATTCATCCGTACATATACATGTGTCTATTCTTCCCCAAAGCCCCCTCCCATCCGGGTTGGCACATAGCATTGAGCAGAGTTCCATGTGCTATACAATAGGTTTTTGTTGGTTTTCCATTTTAAATATAGCACTGTGTACATGACCTTTTCAAAGTCCTTAACTAACCCTTGCCCTTGGCGACCCTGAGTTTGTTTTCTAAATCTGTGAGTCTCTTTCTGTTTCTAAGTCTCTAAGTTTCTAAGTCTTCTAAGTTTCTAAGTCTCTTTCTGTTTCTAAGTCTGTGAGTCTCTTTCTGTTTTCTAAGTAAGTTCATTTGTATCATTTCTTTTTAGTTTCCACATGCAAGGGATGCCATATGATGTTTCTCTTTCTCTGTCTGACTTGTTTCACTCAAGATCACACTCTCTAGGCCCATCTGTATTTTGTTGCAAATGGCCTTATTTCATCCTTTTTAATGGCTGTGTATATATATTGTGTGTATATGTGTATATATGCCACCTCTTCTTTATCCATTCCTCTGTCGATAGACACTTAGGTTGTCTCCATGTCTTGGCCAGCATAGAGGGTGCTGCAATGAACATTGGGGTGAATGTATCTTTTCGAGCCATGTTTTTCTTTAGATATATGCCCAATAGTGGGATTGCAGGGTCATATGGTGGCTCTATTTTTAGTTTCTTAAGGAACCTCCATACTGTCCTCCATAGTGGCTGTGCCAATTTACATTCCTACCAACAGTGCAGGAGGGCTTCCTTCTCTCCACAGCCTCTCCAGCATTTGTTGTTTGTGGAATTTTTTGGTGATAGCCACTCTGACCAGTGTGAGGTGATATGTCATTGTCTTTCTGATTTGAATTTCTGTAATAGCTGGTGATTTTGCACATGTTTTCCTGTGATCTGCCGCTGCTGCTGCTGCTAAGTCGCTCAGTCGTGTCCGACCCTGTGCGACCCCATAGACGGCAGCCCATCAGGCTCCTTGGTCCCTGGGATTCTCCAGGCAAGAACACTGGAGTGGGGTGCCACTTCCTTCTCCAATGCATGCATGCGTGCTGAGTGCTTCAGCCGTGTCTGTCTCTGTGCGACCCTATGGACAGCAGCCCACCAGGCTCCTCTGTCCCTGGGATTCTCTAGGCAAGAATCCTGGAGGCTAGTCTTTTCAGTGCACAGGCCTCTCATTGTGGTGACTTCTCTTGTTGCAGAGCACAGGCTCTCGATGCAGGGCTTCAGTAGTTGCAGCACAGGCGCTCGTTAGTTGCGGTTTGCAGGTCCTGGAACGCTCTGGCTTCAGTAGTTGTGGTCCGCAAGTTTAGCTTCCCACACCATGTGGAATCTTCCCAGACCAGGGATCAAACCTATGTCCTCTGCACTGACATATGGATTCCTATCCACTGTACCACCAAGGAAGTCTGCAAATTACTTTAATATCTGGCTTAAAGGAAGACATTTGGATTCAGCCTATTGCAAAATCACATAGTTTGTAGCCTCTGAAAAATTTAACCTTACTCTCATAGGGATGAAATTGAAAAACGACAGTAATACTCAGTATCAATGTTAACAATCAATTTGTTAGTGGAGGTATTTATAAATCATAAAGGATTTTCTTAGCACAGAGTTTTATTTTTAATCACAAGTACATTTTAGCATTAAATTGTCAGCCTCTTTTATGATGATGAAACAAAACTTAGAATGGCCTTGCAGATAAATATATGTATATCATATTTCAGAAAATAAGCTTTATTCTAAAAGTTAACTTCTAAATTAATGGTTTGAATTTGAGATAATACATTTGACATAGAGACTTTCTTCTGATTGGATATTGGGAGTCACAGCTAGCTTATATTAATCATATATTATGAATTATTTGAAGGAAGTTCATAGGACTTTGCTAATGCTGTCTTACTATTTTATCTTTGCTTCATGTCCTTTTCCCCGCTTTAAAGGGATTTTGTGTTCCACACCTGGAAATATAAAAAATGGAAGATTTACCATTTACAAGGATGAATATCAATATAATGAAATAGTAACTTATGTGTGTGATCCTTCAAATGGACCAGATGAATATTCTCTTGTTGGAGAGAGCAGGCTTGTTTGTGTTGATCATGACAGATGGAGCAGTGACCCTCCGGAGTGTAAAGGTAATAATATTTCCATTTATTTCCTTCTGAGTCCTCAAATACCATGGAAGCACTTCATAAATAGTTTTACCTACAAGTAAACAAAACAGTCATAAATAGTCACTCCTCTTGCTAAACTGACTTCTAATTCAATTAAATATTGGTCAAATCAAATTAAAAGATAATTCTAATTGTAGATTTCCCCACCAGTCATTCCACATGTCCTTGGCATTCCAATTTATACATCATGAGCTACTGTGTATATGCATGAGCTAGAACTTTTTGGTTTTCTTGTTTGTTTGAAAGCATCAGAAAACTCAACACACCCTGGCTTAAGAAATAAGAAAATTTTATCTTGTATTACAAGATCTCTGACAGTTCTGGCTACAGGAATATTAAAAGACTAACCCACTAAGTATCCATCAATATATGAATGGATAAAGAAGATGTGGTGTGGTATAGTGTAGGTGTGTAATGGAATATTACTCAGCCATAAAAAAGCGAAATCTTGCCATTTGTGGCAATACTATAGACATAGAAGGTGCTATGCTTAGTGAACTAAGTTAGAGAAAAGCAAATACCTTATGATTTCATTTATATGTGGAATCTAAGAAGCAAAACAAAGGAGCAAACAAAACAGAAACAGACTCATAAATACAGAAAGCAAACTGATAGTTGCCAGAGGGGAGCGACAAGGGAGGACAGACAAATGGTGAGGGAATTAGCAAGGTGCAGACCTCCAGTTATAAATAAGTCACAGGAATATAATATATGCATAGGAAATAGAGTCAATAATATTTTAACAGTTTTCCATGGTGACAGATGGTAACTAGCAGAGTGAATAAAAAATATCAAATCAAAAAAAAAAATCAAATCACTATGTTATATACCTGAAATTAATACAATATTGTATGTCAGCTACAATAATAAAAAATAGTGAATCACACACAAAAAAAGAAAGACTGACCCACTCACTGATAACATTGTTAACTTCTGGACAAAATTTGTTTCAACAACAGTGATTGATGACTTCACGTTAACCGAAAGCAGGGAGACACAGGAGGATATGTGATTCTTGAAGGAGATACTGAATGATAGCAAAATATTTATTCTTTCCAAATGTACATGGGACATTCTCTAATATCACACTTTATTTTTTAACACATTTATTTCTAAAATATTGAAACTTTTACCTGTATAGTACCTGATCACAATATAATGAATGCAGAAATCAAAACAAGTTATATGTATAATTCCCAAATATTTGAAAAGTATGCAAGACACTACTAAGGAACCCATGAGTCAAAGAAGCAGTCAAAAGAACAGTTAGGAAGTGTTTTGAATCAAATAGAATTAGAACACAGCAGATCAATATATCAAAAGATGTGGGATACAGCAAAAGTATTGCTCAGAAAGATATTTTTACTGTGAAATACTTATGTTAGAAAAACAGAAAAGTCTCAGATCAATCATCTAAGTTCTACCATAAGAAACTAAAAAAGAAGAGCAAATTAAACCCAAAGCAAGAAAACACAAGGAAATAATAAAGTTAGAAATGAATGAAATTGAGAAGAGACACAAAACAGGGATAATCAAAGAAATCTTAGAGAAAATAGATGAAATATATAAACTTATAGACAGTCCGACAGGAAAAAAGATACAAATTACCAATTACAAGAGTGAAAAGGAGAACAGCACAAAATATCCTACAGACATTTGAAGAATAATAAGGAAGAAAACAAAACACTGTATGCCTATAAATTTGACAGCTTAAACCTTCTCTCAAAGAGTACTATAAGCCCCGTGTCCTCACTGGGGAATTCTACCAAACATTTAAGGAATAGATGATAGCAGTTCTACCCAAAGCCTTAAGAAAATACAAGAGGAGGGAATCCTCAACTCATTTCATGAGGACAGCATTTCTCTGATGCCAAGACCAGATGGTGTACAAGATAGCAATTTGACATTTACAAGATCAAAGCAAGTTGATCACCATGATGTCTTGTTCCCATCTGTCACCATTTAGAGTAAGTACAGAACTATTGACTATATTGTCTATTGTGTATGTCGTAGCCTCATGGCTTATCTATTTGATAACTGGAAATCTGTGCCTTTTAATCCACTTCTTTTATTTTGCGCATCCTCCCAACCACCTCCTCTCAGTCAATCACTTGTTCTCTGTATCCATGAATCTAGTTCTGTTTTATTAGCCCATTTGTTTTATTTTGTAGATCCCACATGTAAATGAAATCATATGGTATTTGTCTTTCTCTGACTGACATTTTACTTTGCATAATACCCTCTAGGTCCATCAATGCTGTCATGAATGGAAAGATTTCATTCTTTTTGTGACTGGGTAATATTTCATTGTATACATACCACATCTTTTTCACCCGTTACTACCCTTAGGTGGCTTCCATATCTTATTGTTTAGTCACTAAGTCGTGTCCGACTCTTTGCAGCCGCATGAACTCCAGCACACTAGGATTTCCTGTCCTTCACTATCTCCCAGAGCTTGCTCAAACTCATGTCCATTGAGTTGATGATGCCATCCTATCATTTCACCCTCTGTCATCCCATTCTCCTCCTGCCTTCAGTCTTTCCCAGCATCAGGGTATTTTTTAGTGAGTTGGCCCTTCACATCAGGTGGCCAAAATAGTGGAGCTTCAGCTTTAGTATCAGTCCTTCCAATGAATATTCAGAGTTGATTTCCTTTAGGATTGATTGGTTTGATCTCCTTGCTGTCCAAGGGACTCTCAAGAGTCTTCCTCAGCATCACAGTTCGAAAGCATCAATTCTGTTGTCACTCAGCCTTCTTTATGGTCCAACTCTGACATTCATACATGTTTACTGGAAAAACCATAGCTTTGACTAGATGGACCATTGTTGGTAAAGTGATGTCTCTGCTTTTTAATATGCTGTCTAGGTTGGCTATACCTTTTCTTCTAAGGAGCAATCGTCTTTTAATTTCATAGCTGCAACCACCATCCATGGTAATTTCGGAGCCCAAAGGAAATAAAGTCTGTCACTGTTTCTATTTTTTCCCTATTTGCCATGAAGTCATGGGACCAGATGCCATAATTTCTTGTTTTGAATGTTGAGTTTTAAGCCAGCTTTTTCACTCTCCTCTTTCACCTTCATCAGGTGGCTCTTTGGTTCCCCTTAGCTTTCTGCCGTTAGGTGGTGTCATCTGCATATCTGAGGTTATTAATATTTCATCCAGCCCAGTATTTCACATGATGTAGCCTGCATATAAATTATATAATCAGGGTGACAAAATACAGCCTTGACATACTCCGTTCCCAATTTTGAACCAGTCCATTGTTCCTTATCCGGTTCTGTTGCTTCTTGACCTCCACACAGGTTTCTCAGGAGGCAGGTAAGGTGATCTGTTAGTCCCATCTCCTTAAGAATTGTCCACAGTTTGTTGACAGAGAAGAGGATGACAGAGGATGAGGTGGTTGGATGGCATCACCGACTCAATGGACATGGGTTTGAGTGGACTCTGGGAGTTGGTGATGGACAGGGAGGCCTGGAGTGCTGTGGCTCATGGGGTCACAAAGAGTCGGACACGACTGAGTGACTGAACTGAACTTCCTAGCTATTGTAAAAAAATGCTATAATGAAAAAAGTGCTGCATAAATCTTTCTGAATAATGTTTTGCTTTCTTTGGATTAATACCCAGAAGTAAATTTCTGGATCATATGGTAGTTCTATTTTCCCCTAGTCTATGCCAGCAAATTTGGAAAACTCAGCAGTGGCCACAGGACTGGAAAAGGTCAGTTTTCATTCCAATCCCAAAGAAGAGCAATCCTAAAGAATGCTCAAACTACCACACAATTGCACTCATCTCACACACTAGTAAAGTAATGCTCAAAATTCTCCAAGCCAGGTTTCAGCAATATGTGAACCGTGAACTTCCAGATGTTCAAGCTGGTTTTAGAAAAGGCAGAGGAACCAGAGATCAAACTGCCAACATCCGCTGGATCATCGATAAAGCAAGAGAATTCCAGAAAAACATCTATTTCTGCTTTATTGACTATGCCAAAACCTTTGACTGTGTGGATCACAATAAACTGTGGAAAATTCTGAAAGAGATGGGAATACCAGACCACCTGACCTGCTTCGTGAGAAACCTACATACAGGTCAGGAAGCAACAGTTAGAACTGGACATGGAACAACAGACTGATTCCAAATAGGAAAAGCAGTACATCAAGGCTGTATATTGCCACCCTGCTTGTTTAACTTATATGCAGAGTACATCATGAGGAACACTGGGCTGGAAGAAGCACAAGCTGGAATCAAGATTGCCGGGAGAAATATCAATAATCTCAGATATGCAGATGACACCACCCTTATGGCAGAAAGTGAAGAGGAACTAAAAAGCCTCTTGATGAAAGTGAAAGAGGAGAGTGAAAAAGTTGGCTTAAATCTCAACATTCAGAAAACTAAGATCATGGCATCTGGTCCCATTACTTCATGGCAAATAGATGGGGAGACAGTGGAAACAGTGTCAGACTTTGTTTTGGGGGGCTCCAACATCACTGCAGATGGTGATTGCAGCCATGAAATTAAAAGACACTTACTCCTTGGAAGGATAGTTATGACCAACCTAGAGAGCATATTAAAAAGCAGAGACATTACTTTTCCAACAAAGGTCCGTCTGGTCAAGGCTATGGTTTTTCCAGTGGTCATGTATGGATGTGATAGTTGGACTGTGAAGAAAGCTGAGTGCCGAAAAACTGATGCTTTTGAACTGTGGTGTTGGAGAAGACTCTTGAGAGTCCCTTGGACTGCAAGGAGATCCAACCAGTCCATCCTAAAGGAGATCAGTCCTGGGTGTTCATTGGAGGGACTGATGTTGAAGCCAAAACTCCAATACTTTGGCCACCTGATGCGAAGCGTTGACTCATTGGAAAAGACCCTGATGCTGGGAAGGATTGGGGGCAGGAGGAGAAGGGGACGACAGAGGATGAGATGGCTGGATGGCATCACCAACTCGATGGACATGAGTTTGAGTAAACCCCGGGAGCTGGTGATGGACAGGGAGGCCTGGCGTGCTGCGATTCATGGGGTCGCAAAGAGTCAGACACGACTGAGCGACTGAACTGAACTGATGGCTCGCTTTATTCATTTCTATACACTGTCTTTCAAAGTAGAAGTTAACTGTTCTTTAAATGTTTATTGCAATTCACCTGTGAACCCACGTAATCCTTGTTTGTTTGGAGTTATTTGATTACTGATTCAATTTCATTACTAGTAGTCGGTATATTCACATTTTCTATTTCTTCTGGACTCAGTATTGGGAGAGTGAATGTTTCTGAGAATTTATCCATTTATTCTAGGTTTTCCAACTTTGGATGCATAATTGTTCATAGTATTCTCTATGATCCTTTGTATTTTTGTGGTATTGGTTGTAACCTCTATTTTTTATTTCTCTTACTTGGATCCTTTCTTTTGTTTCTTTATGAGTGTGGCTATGTGTTTGTCAATTTTATCTTTTCAAAGAACCATCTCTTATCTTCATTGTTTTTTAGCTCAATGTCATTTATTTCCACTCTGTTATTTATTATTTTCTTCCTTGTGCAAATTTTGTGGGGAGGGTTGTTCTTTTATTGCTATGGGTGTAAGTGTAGATTGTTAACTTGAGACTTTTCTTGTTCCTGAAGTAAACCTGTATGGCTATAAGCTTCTCTCTTAGACTGCTTTTCCTGTGTTGCACAGATTTGAAACACACCATTTTCATTTTCATTACTCTTAAAAAATATTTTTATATTCTTTTTGATCTCTTCAGTGAATGATTGACTGTTTAGGAACATGTTTTTTGGTTTCCATGTGGCATTTTCCTCCAGTTTTCTTCTTGTGGTTGATTTGGAAAAGATACTTGATCATAGATTCAAATGTAAGACCTAAACTCTAAGACTTTATGGGAAGAGATAGAAAATATTTATGAGTAACCAAAGATTTCTTTGAAAACCTTAAAATCATTATCCTTTAAAGAAAAGTAAATAAACCAGGCTTCTTAAAATCTCAGAAGTGCTGCTCTCAAACACATTGGAGAATGAAAAAAGAGCCATAGACTGGGATAAAATATATGCCAAGGACATTTCTGAATGGACTTAAAGCTATGATAAATAAAGAACTCTCAAAACAATATGAAGAAAACAACCCAATTTACAAAAAAGGGGGGAACATGTTTGAATAGAATTTTTCACCAAAGAAGAAATGTGAATGCCAATGTAGTATATGAAATGTTGCTTAATATCATTAGTAATAACAAAAATCTAATTTAACACCATGATGAGAAACCACTAGAAACCTATTAGAATGCCTGAAATTAAAACGAGTAACTGATCATTCCATGTTTTGGTAAGGATATGATGTATTTGAAACTCCAATACATTACTGTTAAGAATGCAAAGTGGTATGACTATTTTGGAACACAATTTAGCAATATTTTATACAGTTAAGCATCCACTTAAGGGTTTGATCCCTGGGTCAGGAAGATCCGCTAGAGAAGGACATGGCAACTCACTCCAGTGTCCTTGCCTGGAGAATCCCGTGGACAGAGGGGCCTGGTGGACTATGTTTCACAGGGTCGCGAAGAGTTGAAGGTGACTGAGGGACTAACACTCAGCGATCCAAGTCAAATGAAAACATGTACAGGTGGAAACCTCCATGAGAATGTTCATAGCATCCTTACTCATAATCATCCCGCACTGGAAACAACCGAGAACGTCCTGTCAGTTGGAACCTGCCGGGTTACAGTCCGTAGGGTCTCGGAGAGTCGGACAAGGCTGAGTGACTATCAGTTTCACTTTTTCACTTGCATCTATTGCAGATTTAATCTCATAAGATATTCTCTTGAAGTCACTGCCCAGTCCAGCGCTTTTTGGTTTTGCTTTGTTTCCAAGTTCTGCAAAACCTATTAGTAGATCCTGAAGTCAAGCTAGAGTGTCATGATCTGTAATATACTTCTGGAGAAGCAGAGTAGAATGGGAAATAGCAGAGCACACTGGTGTGAGGGCTAAGTATTAACTTGAAACCTTATCTTGGGTCTGCATGCTTGCATACTGCTTTACAACTTAAAAATTGTTTCTTGATCTCTGGGTTGTAGTCCAAAATATTTGGAAAACACTGTCCTAATTACATTGGCCTTTGTGTTTCTTGAACATCCCAATTCCTGTGTGTTTTTGCCGTCTGAAAACTTTATTTTTTTTTCGTATTTTTTTCATGACTGGCTAATTTTAAACTTTTAAATTTGAGCCCAACTATTACCTTCTCCAAAAGTCTTTACTACCTTTCTAAAAGAGCATGGTATGTAATTAGTCTCAGCATGAGCTAAAAAAAATCCTAGAGCTGAAGAATATCAAAAGTCACTTTTGAACTTACCCTGAATTTATATCTGATAGTCAGACCTTTTCAAAACTTGTCAGCACTGGGGGAAAAAAATGTAGAAAAACCAATAAACTATAATGATAGTCTGTTCTTAGTAGAAAAACATTGGATTCCTCTAAATCTGTTTCCCTGGAAGTCAAATGCACAAATAATCTTTTTTCTTTTTTTTTTCAATTAACATCCTGCCTTTCATTCTTTGCTTCTTTCTTCCCACTGGTAATTATTACTTTGTACTAGATTTTTGCCCCTATGTGAAGCAGATTTCCATTAATTTTTTAATTTCTCCACTTTTCAGTGGTCAAATGTGACTATCCAGTTGTTGAACATGGAATGATAGTATCAGGATTTAGAAGAAAATTTTACTACAAAACGCAAGTTGTATTTAAATGTAACCAGGGTTTCTCCCTTCATGGCAGCAGCACAATTGTCTGTAACGCAAACAGTACTTGGGAGCCCACGATACCAACGTGTACTCAAGGTATGAAGGTGTCTTTCTCCTTTTTTTTTTTAGATTTATTTTTTGACAATAAATTTTGATGATACACAATAACAGAAAAGAAACAATCTTAGTACACATATCTGCCTTGTAGCCATTTCCATGTTACATGCATGACAACTAATTCACAAAGAAAGCTGCTGTTTTGATTTTTCTGTCCTTTTATAGGCTCTTAAAATGTGATGTTACGTACATCACAGATGCGTAAGTTTCTCTTGTTCAACATCTTTACACGTAAAATGGATAGGAAACATTTTTTAGTGTAAATGAAAGCAATTGCATTTTTACATAAATAAGTATGAAAAGCATAATTCATGTAAATGAACAGAGTGATAAATTCCAAGTAATTCAATGAGTTTATATTTTTGTTTTCCAGCGCCAGTTGCTGCTACTACTAAGCCTTCCACTACCCATGCCTCAGGTTTCATAAAGTCCTGCTCATATTTGTCAATATCCTTTAAATTCTTTGTGAATTTTCAAAATCCTTTAAGTGTCTGGTGATTTACACTCGCTGTAATTTTTGGTCAGAGAAGGAGGGAGGATGCACTTACAGCCATTTTTGTACTTAGTCTAAAATTATTTACTATAGTCCACAGGCATAAACAGATGCCTAAACTTAGCTAATGTGTGTAAACTTGCTTATGTACATGTGTAATGATTGAATGCCTCCCTCACTGTGTGAATAGTAAAGTTACAATGGAATGCATTTAAAGCACTTAGCACAGTGCCTGGTGTCTAGAAAGCTCTTAAAGGGAGCTCACCTAATGCCCAGTTTCACTGTAATTAGTATTAGTGCAGAGGAAGATCCACGGCTTCTGTTTTTTAACGTGTACGTTATCTGTGCCATCAACAGTGATCATTTATTCATTTTAAAAGTGATCTGTTGACACCTGTACAGGGTGTCATCTGGGTCCAAGAATGTGTTTCATTTTCCTGCCAGTGAGGAATTTGATTCTTTTTCAGTAGTATAATTTTAACTGAGAAATTTCTGCTGTCTTCAGAACAAGATTGGTGTTTCTAGTCCTCACCCCCACCTCCTTCCAACTTATGCAATTATTATTTTTTTCTTTACTGGGCTTTTTTTTGTGGCAGCAGAAAATAAGTTTTATAATAACTGAAGGGCAGGAAAAGTCCCTACTTATTGAAATGAAATAGAGACTTTCTGGCAGGGACTACTGATCAGCTACTCTTCCTAAGACTTGAGCGACTGTTTGGACTGCTGGCTCTTCTCTTTGGTTGCAGCAGAAGTAAAAGACAAGGAAAAGAGTGGGAAGACAGGATTTTTATGATTTATTACTTGCTACCTTCTACATAATACAAAGCTATAGTGAACATTCTTACACGTACAATTTTATATACTTGTATACATACTTCTTTAGGTTAACTTCCCAGAAGTAGAATAACAGAGTTTGGAAAGTATGTATATTTTTCATTTTGAGAAGTAATCTTTTAAAAAATGAAAAATCAAAATTAATTCTATATTGTGTACTGATGAGACTGATGAATTGAGTTAAATTTATTTTTCCAGGTCCTCATCCAAATACAACTACAGTGTCAAGTTCAACAGGTTCAGTACCTCTTTATCCTATCTACATAGTTTAGAACTTAATAAGGCAATGGGTGAAAAATGATATCATGTGCTAATGTTGCATTTTTAATTATCAATGAAGCTGAATTTTTTAATCTACTTTCACTGATTTTTGGACCTCTGTTCATTTTTTCTGTGTGGTTTCAGAAGTGTTTTTCTTGTTAACTTATCAGAACTCATTATAAGTTAAAGCCCTTTTAACATGAAGTGGAATTTTCTTTTAGGTTTTTTGTCTTATTTTACTAGTCACTTGTATAAAATTGTAAGATTTTATACTATTGAGTATAGATTGCTTTTTATAACTCTTAATTACATAAGTAGTATACTAACATACATTTGTAAGATTTGCCCTTATTTATTGAAATGAAATGGGGGTTTTCTGGCAGAGACAGGAACTGATCAGTTACTCTTGCCTAAGACTTGGGAGACTACTTTGATGTGGTGGGAGGAATTGTCTTCCTGATTTCAGGGCTGCTATTGCTGGCTTCTCTTAGGTTTCAGCAGAAGCAAGAGACAAGAAGAATGATAGGAACAGCACTAGCCTGGGCAGACCTCACTCATAAAGCATTATATATTTATTCTGAATGAATATGTTACCTCACTCAAGTAACATCATTTCTATAGGTTCCAGTTTCCCATTGTTTAATGACTCAAATGTCACTTACTGCCTTCCTGTTTGTTTTTTTCCTTCTGCCCTAACATTTTGAGGAATTGAGGGGCATTATTCATGTTAACCGGAGAAGGCAATGGCACCCCACTCCAGCACTCTTGCCTGGAAAATCCCATGGACGGAGGAGCCTGGTGGGCTGCAGTCCATGGGGTCACAAAGAGTCGGACACGACTGAGCGACTTCACTTTCACTTTTCACTTTCATGCCTTGGAGAAGGAAATGGCAACCCACTCCAGTGTTCATGCCTGGAGAATCCCAGGGACGGCGGAGCCTGGTGGGCTGCCGTCTATGGGGTCACACAGAGTCAGACAGGACTGAAGCGACTTAGCAGCAGCAGCATTCATGTTAATATGGTAATTGGAACATCTTTTTATAATTACTATAAACCTGGTACCCTCACTGAGTAGACTCATTGAGTACCTTGGTGAGTGCTGTGAAGTTTTGTGGGGAAAGAGATTTTTTTTTTTTGGTGGGTGATATATAAAGATTACATATATTTACTCATTGACCCACCAATGTTTAATCACATGGTCCTAGTGGGAATCTGCACTGTGGTAACTATGTTGATATGCTCTTTTGAAAGAGTTGACTATAAGCATTTCATAAAGCATTTATAAAACACTGATCCAGTTTAGTGTTTAAAAGAAGACAGAATTGTGAGAACAAGTTTATAAAGAAGATAAATTACAGGGACCTTTTTTAAAATATAAAAATCAAAATTCCTCATGAGAGGACATGAGTTAGAGTTTTTATCATCAGAACATGAGTTTTTATCATCAGTTAGAAAAAGACTATGAAAAGGATCATTAGTGAAATATAACGGTATAAAGTAGATGTGATTATGCGTGTGTGCGCTCAGTCATGTCTGACTCTTTGTGACCCTGTTAACTGTAGCCTGCCAGGCTCCTCTGTCCATGGAATTTTCCAGGCAAGAATACCAAAGTGGATTGCCATTTCCTTCTCGAGGGCATCTTCCCGACCCCGGGAAACCTGCGTCTCTTTTGTCTCTTATATTAGCAGATGGATTTACCACTGTGCTGCCTGGGAATTTTATGCCCTTCCAGGGAGATGTGATTATGTGATTTTGTGTATATGAAAAAATGTGGGCAAAATATGAGGTGAAAAAGAAAGGATACAAAATATGTAGTATGATACTATGTGGATGGTATTTTTAAAGCATTGTATATTTATTCTGAATACATGATCTTTATGACTTATTATTTTTTAATTTCTAGGATTTCCATTATGTAATACAAAGCTATGGTAAACATTTTTATGTATACATTCTTATGTACTTATGTTAATATATGTTTAGGTTAACTTTCCAGAAGTAGAATAGCATAGTTTGGAAAGTATGTATATTTTTCATTTTGAGAAGTAATTCATTTTGTGAAATAATCTTAAAGAATGAAACATCAAAATTAAATCTATAATTTTGTATTGATGAAATGGGTGAATTGAATCAAATTAATTTTTCCAGGTCTTCATCCAGCTACAACTACAACATCAAGTCATGCAGGTTCAGTATCTCTTTATCTTACTCACATTGGTTAGAATTTAATAAGGTGATGAGTGAAAATGATGTAATATACTAATTTACATTTTTAAACTATCAATAAAGCTGAATTTGTTCATTTTTCTATGTGGTTGCTGAAATATTTTTTTGGTCAACTTATTATTTAAGCTCTTTTAACATGAAGTGGAATTTTCTTCTAGTTTTTCTCTTTGATTTATTTTACTAGTCAGTTTTCTTTTAAGATTTTATTCTATTTCCTATAGATTGCTTTCTGCAACTTTTAATTATGTAAGTAGATACTAATATAAATTTATAAAATTGCAAACATTGCAAAAGCATGCAGAGTAAAAGATTAGTTCTCCACCTCTTTCCCTGATCTGTTATCTAAGCTAATATCTTTAGAGGTTAGGGTGTCTTTTTAATCTATTTCTACACATCAGCATTCTTATTTCTGTAGGTATACATATTTTAGCATTTTTTCTTTTTTATCCAAAAATGTCATTATGCTGTTCATACTTTTCTGAAATTTGCACTTTTTCCACTTGAATTGGAGCTGTAGTTAGATTTATTCCCATCTTCTTAAATGATGATTTTAATATGTACCATATTTCACTCAACTATTATCTCAGTGGTAATCTATTAGTGCAGAATTTTTACATTAATAGGAAGTTGGATCCTTTGATCTTTTCCCTAATGACTATGAGTATTGTGTCTCTCTTAAAAAAAGTTTCAGATATTCTCCATGCTAAATTGCATAAATGTTTCCACAATGTGACTGTGTGGTTGTGCTAAATCACTGATTCATCTCACATTCTTTATGGCATGGGAAATGAGATTGGGCTCCTCCTCATTCCACCTGCCTTCATCCAATTGTAGGGAATGTGCTATGTACAGGCCTGTACTATAACAGGGCCTCTTTGAAAAATAAAAATGACTTTCTCATCACTCCCACATGAAGGGCTGGGAGCAGTAAAAAGTACATTGTGGAAAGACATCTTGAAAACAAGATGTTGAAGTACTGATGTGAGTGATGGAAAACCATTAGTGACTGTTCCCGTAACCAGAGCCTTGAGGGAGTTGCTGAGAATGGGTGTCACTAGCTAAACAAAGTCCTGAAAGGCCTGAAGGTTTGACATGGAGGACTGTGCATTGTTTATCTGGGATCTGAGATTGTAAAGAACAGATATCTCTAGAGCATATCTGTAGAAGGAAGTAGAAGTTAACAACAAAGGCATGCAAGGATTAGGATCTGGGCTTTTGCCTGCAAATGGCATCCGCCCCCTGATCCCCACTTTATTTCTGAGTCTTATTTTCCCTTATTCTTCTGCGGCACTGCTCCCGCAGGTCAGTTCGTTGTTGGGCTGGTCCCAACACCAATGAGAAGCAGCACCATTTGTTGAGTAAGTCGTCTCCTTTCCAGCTTGTGAAAATGCCAGTTTTTATCACACATAAAATTCATGCGTGATCTGATCTTTCTGTCCCCCTGAATTCTGCCCATTCGTGCCCCAGCACCAAATGGACGCTTTGATTACAGCACAATGATACATCTAACATCCAGCAGAATACTTCCTTTTCAGATGCTCAGGCTCAGATGCTCAAATGCTCTGTGTTAGTTTTTCTAGACCAAATTCTATTTTATTTTACTGACAATTTTAACTACTTTAATTGTACACTTCAGCGGCATTAAGTATATTCACATTTTTGTGCAGTCATTACTACTATCTATCTCCAAATGCTTTTCATCATCTCAAAATGAAACATTATGCCTATGAAACAATAACTCTCCATTCTCCCTCCTCCAACCCTGTTCAGTTCAGTTCCGTTCAGTTTCTCAGTCGTGTCCGACCCTTTGCGACCCCATGAATCGCAGCACGCCAGGCCTCCCTGTCCATCACCAACTCACGGAGGTTACTCAAACTCATGGCCATCGAGTCGGTGATGCCATCCAGCCATCTCATCCTCTGTTGTCCCCTTCTCCTCCTGCCCCCAATCCCTCCCAGCATCAGGGTCTTTTCCAATGAGTCAGCTCTTCGCATGAGGTGGCCAAAGTATTGGAGTTTCAGCTTCAGCATCAGTCCTTCCAATGAACACCCAGGACTGACCTCCTTCAGGATGGACTGGTTGGCTAACCATTGCCTATTCTCTGTGTCTATGAATTTCACTGTTCTAGGTACCTCACAGACTTGGAATCATTTCTGGTTTATTTCACTTAGCATAATGTTTTCAAGGTTCATCCACCTTGTAACATGTATCAGAACTTTATTACTTTAGTAACTTAATAATGTTCTATGATATAAACCACGGTTCCTTAATTCATTCATTTGTTGAAAGACCCTTGGTTTGTTTCCACCTGTTGGATATTCTGAATAATGCTGCTCTGAACATTGGCATTCAAGTATCTGAGTCCCTATTTTTAATTTTGGTGGTTATGTACCTAGGAATAAAATTCCTGGGTTATATAGTAGTCCTATGTTTATTTTTTTGAGAAACAGCCGTAGAATCTTCCACAGCAGCTGCACTATTTTATGTTCCCTCCAGTGATGCATAAAAGTTCTGATTTCTCCATCTTTTTGCCAGCACTTGTTATTTCCTGTTTTTTGATAAAATCCATATCAGTGTAAGAGAAGTAGTGTCTCACTGTGGTTTTTATTTGCATTTCTACAATTATCAGTGATTGATTATCTCTTCATGTGCATATTGTTGGTCTTTTCTATATCTTCTCTGGAGAAATATCTGTTCAAGTCCTTTGCCCAACTTTGAATTGGATCTTTTTTCAATTTTTAAAAGCTCATAATATATTTTGGAGGTTAACCCCATCAGATATGTAGTGCAGTTCCCTCCCATTCTGTGGACCGCTTTCTCTCTGATGACAGTGTCCCTTCTTAAACAGCAGTGTTTGGTTTTGATGAAACCCTGTGTATCTGTGCTTTTGGTGTCATATCCAAGAAATCACTGCCAGACCCAACATCCTGAAGCTGTCCTCCATGTTCTCTTTAAGAGTTTCGTAGTTTTAGCTCTTAAGTTTATGGTTCATTTTTGTTCCTTTCTTCTTTTCCTCTCTTCACTTGTGGTTTAATGACTATATTTAGTGTTATGTTGGAGTCCTTACTCTTTCTTATGGGTGTATCTATGATAGAGTTTTGTTTTGTGATTCTCATGAGATTTACAAATAGCCAACATATGGATATTTTAGTTGCTGAACTCTTAATTTTGAACTAATTCTAACAACCCTGCATTTTTACTCCATTCCATCACGTTTAATGTTTTTTAAATTCCATTGTATTAATTCCATCGTATTTTACATATTTTTGTTTTGCTCATCTTTTAACTATCTATGGCGGATATAGATGATTTTATGTAGCCGGGCTTGTACTGGCTGACTCGTTGGTAGAGCTGGGGAAACAGGCTCTGAGCCTCAGGGCAGGTGTCAGCCTTCTGGTCTGTAGGGCTATGGCCTGGCAGGTCCTGGTGGGCTGGTCATTTCCTGACGTGGCTGACTATAGTGTCAGGGTGTCCTGGAGCTGTCGTTGTCCCACTGGTGGATGGGGTCTGACCTTGGAGAAGCTGGCTGAAGGGCTGACAGTTCCTGGAGCTGGAATCAGGCTGCAGTTGGTGGGGCTGCTGCCCATGGGGTTCCAGGACTTGTGCTGGCCCACTGGTGAGGACAACCAGGGACTAGGGTCTGACTGCAGCGTACTGGGTCAGGTCCTGGGCCCTCTGGAGGGCGAGGATGGGTCCCGGAGGTTACAGGATGACACTTCCCTGCTTGTGGGTGGGGCTGTGTTACCACTCCAATAAATGCTCGGTCTGTAGTGTTGAGAACATTGTGCCCACCTTCCTGGGGGCAGGGTCATATCACGATCTTAGTGCTAATAAGATAGAGTGAGGATTTCAAAATGGTGCTTGCTAGCACCAGAGCCTTTGTGATATGAGTTTCCTAACAGTGGCTGCTGCTAGCCGCTGGTCCCCAGAGTGAGTCCTCATTGTCCTCTGCCTCTCCAAGATCAGCAAGTAGGTCCAAGCCAAGATCTTTTCAAGTTGCTGCTTTGGCCCTGGGTCACACGAGTGTATGAGGTTTTGTTTGCACCCTCCAGAGTGGAGCCTCTCTTTCCTAAAACTCCCTGGATCTCCCAAAAGTATGCCATGCTGGCCTTCAAAGCCAAACAATCTGGGGCGGGGAGGGCGGGGCGGGGGGGCGGGACTTGTCTTCCTAGTGCAGGACCCCCAGGCTGGGGAATCCCATGTGAAACTCAGACCCCTCCTTCTGTGGGAGAGCTTCTGCAATTGTAATGATTCCACAATTTGTGGGTCAGCTCCCCAGAGTTATAGGTCTTGTTTATACTATGTCTCTGGTCCTCTTTCCTGTCTCACATTGGTTCCTTCTTTATATCTTTAGTTGTAAAGATCACGTATGCTAGTTTTCAGGTCATTCTCACCCATTTGTTGTTGTTCAGTTGCTAAGTCATGTCTGACTCTTTGCAGCCCCATGGACAGCAGGATGCCAGGCTTCCTGGTCCTTCACCATCTTCTGGAGCTTGCTCAAATTCAGGTCCATTGAGTTGGTGATGCCATCCAACTGTCTCATCTTCTGTTGCCCGCTTCTCCTCCTCAGTCTTTCCCAGCATCAGGGTCTTTTCCAGTGAGTCAGCTCTTCACATCAGGTGGCCAAAGTATTGGAGCTTCATCTTCAACATCAGTCCTTCCAATGAGTATTCAGGGTTCGTTTCCTTTAGGATGGACTGGTCTGCTCTCCTTGCAATGTAAGGGATGCTCAAGAGTCTTACCACAATTTGAAAGCATCAATTCATAGGTGCTCAACCTCTGAGGGCTCCTCTGTTGGCTCAGACTGTAAAGAATCTGCCTGCTGGAGACTAACACCTTCAACTTTCACTTCATGGCCTTCTTTGTGGTCAACTCTCACATCCATACAGGACTACTGGCAAAGTTTTGATTATTCAGGCCTTTGTTGGCAAAGTGATGTCTCTGCTTTTTAATACACTGCCTAGGTTTGTCATACCTTTCCTTCCAAGGAGCAAGCATTTTTAATTTCATGGTTGCAATCACTATCCGCACCGATTTTGGAGCCCAAGAAAATAAAATCTGCCACTGTTTCCACTGTTTCCCCATCTATTTGCTGAGAAGAGATGGGACCAGATGCCATGATCTTAGTTTTTTGAATGTTGAGTTTTAAACCAGCTTTTTCACTCTCCTCTTTCACACTTATCAAGAGACTCTCTAGTTCCTCTTCACTTTCTGCCATTAGAGTGGTATCGTCTGCACATCTGAGGTTGTTGATATTTCTCCCAGCAATCTTGATTACAGTTTGTGATTCATCCAGCCAGACATTTCTCATGAGGTACTCTGCATAGAAATTAAATAAACAGTGTGACGAGTCTTTCCCATTCTATTGCTTTCCTCTATTTCTTTGTATTGTTTGCTTATGAAAACTCTCATATTTCTCCTTGCTATCCTCTGGAACTCTGCATTCAGATGGGTGTATCTTTCCATTTCTCCTTTGCCTTTTGCTTCTCTTCATTTCTCAGCTATTTGTAAAGCCTCCTCAGACGATGACTTTGCCTTCTTGCATTTCTTTTGCTTTGGAATGGTTCTGGTCACCACCTCCTGTACAATGTTTGGAACCTCCTTCCACACCTCTTCAGGACTCTATATACCAGATCTAATCTCTTTAATAAAAAATGACAGGATGATCTTAGTTCGTTTCCAAGGCAAACCATTCAACATCATGGTAATCCCAATCTATGCCCCAACCACTAATGCTGAAGAAGCTGAACAATTCTATGAAGACCTACAAGACCTTCTAGAACCAACACCAAAAAACAAAAACAAAAACAAACAAACAAACAAAACAAAAACAGATGTCCTTGATTGGAATGCAAAAGTAGGAAGCCAAAAGATACCTGGAGTAAAAGGCAAGTTTAGCCTTGGGGTACAAAATGAAGCAGGGCAAAGGCTGACAGAGTTTTGCCAAGAGAACACACTGCTCATAGCAAACACCCTCTTCCAACAGCACAAGAGAGGATTCTACATGGACATCACCAGACGCTCAACACTGAAATCAGCCTTCCCTGGTGGCACAGCTGATAAAGAATCTGCCTGCAATGTGGGAGCCCTGGGTTCGATCCCTGTGTCAGGAAGATCCCCCGAGAAGGGAATGGCAGCACACTCCAGTGTCCTTGACTGGACAATCCCAAAGACAGAGGAGACTGGTGGGCTATAGTCCATGGGGTTGCAAAGAGTCGGACATGACTGAGCGACTAACACACACCCAGTTTTCCAAGAACCCTTTTTTAAGAGATTGCCTTTTCACCATTAAATTTTCTTAGTACCCTTGTGAACTGTCATTTGACCATATAAATGCAAATTTATTTCTGGGCTCTCTGTTTTTTTTTTAATGAAATATAGCTGTTTTACAGTATTATATTGTTTTCAGGTGTATAACAATGATTTTTTTATTTTTAAAGGTCATACTCCATTTAAAGTTATTACAAAATAATGGCTATATTTCCCTGTGCTGTACAATATATCTTGTTGTGTCTGGACTCTCTATTCTGTTGTATTAGTCTGTGTGTTTTTCCTCTGTGATTATACCAGTTTTGTTTTGATTATTGTCATTTTTTAAGTAAATTCTGAACTTAGAAAAAGTGAGTCTTTTCAACTTTGCATTTCCTTATCAAGAGATTTTCTTTTCTATTCTACTCCCTTGATATTCCATATAAATTACAGGTTTAATTTGTCTATTTATGCAAAGTGGATTTTCAGTATGGTCAAAGGGTTGCATTTAATCTGTATATTGCTTTGTATGGTATTAACATCTTAAGAATATGGTTTTCCAGTCCATGAATGCAGGATTTGCTTTCATATTTTTATGTCTTCTTCAATTTCTTTAGGCAATGCTTTGTAGTTCAATGTGCAAGTCTTTCACCTCTTTGGTTACTTTTATTCCTCTTGCATTTTATTTTTCTTGATGCTACTTTATTGGATTTTTTAAAAAATTTTCTTTTTGATTGTTGTGGCTCAGCTGGTAAAGAATCTGCCTGCAATGTGGGAGACCTAGGTTCGATCCCTGGGTTGGGAAGATCCCCTGGAGAAGGGAAAGGCTACCCACTCCAGTATTCTGGCCTGGAGAATTCCATGGACTGTATAGTCCATGGGGTCGCAAAGAGTCAGACACAACTGAGTGACTTACACTTTCACTTTTAGATTGTTCATTGGTAGTGTATAGAAATGCAACTGATTTTTGTTGATTTTATAGCTTCCAACTTTGTTGAATTAATTTTTCTAATAGGTCTGTGTGTATTTGTGCATTTGTATGTATATATAATCTTTAGAGTTTTCCACTTAAAAGATTATTTAATGTGGAACAAGATCATCTTTTTTCTTCTTCCCCAATTTGGATGCTTTTTATTGCTTTTTCTTGCCTAATTTCTCTGATTAGGCAAGAAAAAGAAATTAAAATATCATTTTATGTTGATAGAAATGGCAAACATGGGCATCCTGTCTTGTGACTTAAGGAAAAAAATCAATCTTTTACTTCTGAGTATGGAGAAGGAAATGGCAACCCACTCCAGTACTCTTGCCTGGAAAATCCCATGGACAGAGAAGCCTGGTAGGCTACAGTCCATGGGTCCGCTGAAGAGTCTGATACGACTGAGCAACTTCACTTTCACTTTCACTACGGGTATTCTCAGGTGGCTCAGAGGTAAAGAATGCAGGAGACACAGGTTTAATCCCTGGGTTGGGAAGATCCCCTGGAGAAGGAAATGGCAACCCACTCCAGTATTCTTGCCTGGAGAATCCCATGGACCGAGGAACCTGGTGGGCTACAGTCTGTGGGGTCACAAAGAGTCAGACATGACAGTGCTGAGCAGAAAAGCACTATTGAGTATGTTGTTCACTATGGGTTTTTCATAAATGATCTTTATTATGTTGAATTTCATTCTATTGCAGATAAACTTTTAAATGATATTTAAACCATCTTATGTCTTTTAATTTTAAGTAAAATCACATAAAATTCATAGCTAATTTTGGCATTATACTAATGATAAATTTGCTTTCTGTACCACAAAATATTATCCTAGGAAATGTTAATGGATAGGAAGAAGAATGCTTTGACATTTAATATTAATTTATGATTTTATAACACTAGCTTTAAAGAGAAGCATTAATATAATTCATGTAGGGGAAAATGAAATGAGGGATTTAATTTAGAAACAAATCAAGCCCCTTAAATTTATAGATCTTTTAACCTTTATAATTTTCTTCTTCTACCTTTTTTTCTTATACCCATTTTTTCTTCTTTTTTCAGCATATGTCTCTCCAACGGTTGACTTAGAGCCTGACTCTTTTGAGGACTTCGGTATTATTTTGGTTATAAATAACCTTGCATTGTGAAACCCTAGTGTTCTACATGAAACTATTTCAATGATCTGTAATTAGAGAAGAAACATCATGTCACAAATTGGTGTGTTATTGACATATATTGTTATTTTAATAGTGCAAATCCCATGACCAATGTAAGTAGCATTATGTGTAGACATGCAGATAACACAGTTTACAAGAAGTGTCCGAATTTAGGATTTCCAATGGGATGATGTAACTTTCTTAAATGCTATGGTCATGTGTACATTAAAATGTGGTGTTGTCATTTGATAGAGTTATTTTGTGATGGAGATTTGTAGATAAACTTTCTTTCTGTTGCTATGTTGTGTACACAAGCCTCATGGACAAGTGAAATACTTTCTCTATAACAGGCAGGAGTTGCACAATTCATCTTTTCTCACATAATTCACACAATATATGTTTAAGAGCTTGGTGAAGTGTAGTGGTGAAAATTAAATGAAATATAAATTTTTCTTGATAAGAAAATGAAGAGAAATAGCTATTATTTTTCTTTACATTAGACTAGTTTAGTCAGGTTAATCTTTTTATAAAATGCACTTGAGACTTGTTATATTTTCCCCTCTGAAAACCGTGGTCCGACTGCCACTGTGCCAAGTAAATTCAGGGCCATCTTCAGAGGCTACTCTTGCTATTGTTCAGTCAGTCAGACATGTCCAACTCTTTGTGACCCCATGGATTGCAGCACGCCAGGCTTCCCTGTCCTTCACCATCTCCCAGAGTTTGCTCAAACTCACGTCCATTGAGTCGGTGATGCCATCCAAGTGTCTCATCCTCTGCCATCCCCTTCTCTTCCTGCCTTCAGTCTTTCCCAGCATCAGGGTCTTTTCCAATGAGTTGGCACTTTTCATCAGGTGGCCAAAGTATTGGAGCTTCAGCTTCAGCATCAGTCCTTCCAATGAATATTCACGGTTGATTTCCTTTGGATTGACTGGTTGGATGTCCTTGCAGTCCAAGGGACTCTCAAGAGTCTTCTCCAGCACCACAGTTTGAAGGCATCAAACTTAGGCACTCAGCCTTTTTATTGTCCAGCTCTCACATCCATACATGACTACTGGGAAAACCATAGCTTTGACTAGATGGATAGGCAAAGTAACGTCTCTGCTTTGTAATATGCTGTCTACCTTTGTCATTGATTTACTTTCAAAGAGCAAGCGTCTTTAACCTCATGGATGCAGTCACTGTCCACAGTGATTTTGGAGCCAAAGAAAAAAAAGTCTGTCAACTGTTTCCATTGTTTCCCCATCTATTTGCCATGAAGTGATGGGAACAGATGCCATGATCTTCATCCTTTGAATATTGAGTTTTAAGCCAGCTTTTTTCATTCTCTTCTTTCACCTTCATCAAAAGGCTCTTTTAGCTCTCTTTCGCTTTCTGCCATAAGGATGGTGTCATCTGCCTATCTTAGGTTGTTGATATTTCTCCCCACAATCCTGATTCCAGCTTCTGCCTCATCCAGCCCGGCATTTCGCATGATGTCCTCTGCATGTAAGTTAAATAAGCAGAGTGACAAGAAACAGCCTTGACGTACTGCCTTCCCAATTTTGAACCAGTCCATTGTTCCATGTCTGGTTCTAACTATTGCTTCTTGACCTGCATACAGGTTTTGCAGGAGGCCGGTAAGGTGGTCTGGTATTCCCATCTCTTGAAGAATTTTCCACGATTTGTTGTGATCCACACAGTCAAAGGCTTGAGAGTAGTCAACGAAGCAGAAGCAGATGTTTTTTCCTATGCTTTTTCTGTGATCTAATGGATGTTGGCAATTTGATCTCTGGTTCCTCTGCCTTTCTCTAAATTCAGCTTGTACATCTGGAAGTTCTCAGTTCACATACTGTTGAAACTTGACTTGAAGGATTTTGAGCACTACTTTGCTAGCATGTGAAATGAGGACAATTGTGCGGTAGTTTGAGCATTCTTTGGCATTGCCTTGCTTTGGGATTGGAATGAAAACTGACCTTTTCCAGTCCTGTGGCCACTGCTGACTTTTCCAAATTTGCTGGCATATTGAGTGCAGCACTTTAACAGCCTCATCTTGTGGGATTTGAAATAGCTTAGCTGGAATTCCATCACCTTCAGTAGCTCTGTTTGTAGTGATACTTCCTCAGGCCCACTTGACTCCTGGATGTCTGGCTCTAGGTCAGTGATCACACTCCTGTGGTTTTCCGGGTCATTGGCATCTTTTTTGTATAGTTCTTCTGTGTATTCTTGCTACCTCTTCATAACTTCTGTTTCAGATGCCAATACTTCATAATATGTGTGGAATAAAAAGAACAGGACCTAAGATGATGATTTACGGTCTGAGTTTTAGATAATACAAATAATGGTAGTTTAGAAGCAGAGGTGCTACCCACAGACATTTCTGAGAATTTTCATTTGGTGGTATATTTATTGTTCTCTGGATAGTTTTTAAAAAATGCATGTTTACATTTCTGTGTATAATTCTTATCCATGTGCCCTGATGTTTCATTTGCATTATTAGAGAAAATCTCCTTATAGTTAGGACTGTATCTTAATTCAAGGGACAGGGAAATAAAGAGGGGTTGATGATAAGATAAAGCTATTGTTTGTGAAGATGGCAAAAAGCATATGTTTGATAGATTTATAAAACTTCATTATGATTTATTAAACAATCACACTTTTGGAGAAAAGTATGGAGAATTCCTAACAAAATCATAAGGAATAGACTTAATACTGAACTATAATTGGATAAAATGTTTTAAAACAATTTTCTTCTAATCTACTGAATTCTAATTGTTCCAGCTACCTTACTAAATAACCTAGGATGGTAGTTACAGCACACAGTGTTAAAATGTGAGGTTCTTGTTGAGAATTTCAAAAGGAATCTATTTTGAAATGTTCTGTGGTCAGAATGACATGGATGCACTTGCAGTCATGCTAAAACTAGATTGATAATTTTTTTCTTTGTTGTAATTATAGCTGATCCACACATTAAGATGCAACAGCTATTTGGAGACACCTATGTGCTCAATTATCATCAAAGTGTTTTTGTTTTTCCCAGATGCAGCAGTCATTGGTGTGATTATTCTTTCTGTGCGTAAGTATTCCAAACTTTGATACCACTTAAATCAAGATATCACTCTGAAGAAGTGCATTAATTTTTCAGTGATTTTTTAGTTTCTTTAGTTTTAATAGTGTGAAATTAAGTAAACCAGTTTAGGAAAACTTAAATTTTCATGTAACATACTGTCTTTTTTATATATTCTTTTATATTCTATATGTCCAATTACTAACAAACCCTAAATAATAAATGTTGTTTCAAGATGCATAGCCATATGAGTTTACACCCCAGATATGCTATGGGTCATTTTTTAAATTAATCAAGGACTTCTCTGACTTACTGTGAACTATGTAAGTGATTCCAGAGAATTGGATTCAGATAGTGAAGAGACAAAACAGAATAAAAATGTGTACATACTTAAATAAAATATCATTTTCTGACCATGGAAATCTAACCAACATTTATTTCTTTTGCTAGATTTTGAATCTTGGCAGTGATTTTTCAATTACCTGTCCCTTGTTTCCTGGTTTCTTGTAGTTATTGCCGTTGGAATAGTTACTGCCTGCCTGTACAAATATTCCGCAGAGCGGAGAGAGAGGGCACATTAAAGCATGTTTCTTTAAGTTACTGGTCCTTCTCACTCTTAACATACTTCTGTGAAGTTTTGTTTGTACTCTATTTTACATGCTGACTTAAAAAAAAAAATGTGTGTGCATGTGTATGCCATTTGGGTAGAATTTCTTCACTAAAAATATCTTTACCTGCTGTTAATATCAACTCAAGAAGAGTGACCACGATGGTCACTTCAGCTGTTATGACGTAAGAAAAATTTCTGTGGGACTAGAGGTTTATGTGCTGCAGCACTAGATGTACCCTACTGCCTAGATTGGACAAATAGCCAAAATTAAACTTAAAATGGTTAGCTGTGGAGGCTTGAAAACTGTAGTCACTAAAATTGTTATGGCAAAAGTTTCACTTGTCTGTATAGCTTAGGTAGTTTTAGGAAGCTGCATAGGTATCTAATTCAAATACTCTGTTTGATTTATTTTCATTTAGAGTTGTTATTTATCCAGGCTAAACTGGGGGTTAAAAGCAACACTATTTGATTTCCCTCTGATGTTGTTTTAATTTACTAGGTAGCAGTAAAACTGATGGGGTTAAACTAAGTTGCTGAGTGGGTTAAGATTTACAAGACATCTCATTAATATTGTCTATCTTTTTATATATAAATTTAAAAAAGGAAGGGGGACTTAGATTTTTTAAAAATATTTATAAATGCATATCTTCTGGGGAGAATAGGGTTTTTTAACCAAGCTTAAATTGTAATGAAATAATTTACAACTTAACAAAAGACAGAATAAATCATGGCGCATAGACTAAGATAAGGTGTTTTGAAATTCATGATTTTTAGTAATTTCCCCCTATAATGCTTTGGAAATAGCTTTCAAATCAAACTAATAATTTTAAGGCTTTTTGCAACTCATAGTTTGCTTGTGGTTTTAATATACACATTTTTATATTAATGAGTGAGCTTGGACTATGTAATAAAAGTAACTTCTTCACTCATTTAGAGCTCAAATTTTAAAAATGTTGTATGGTAATCTTTTTAAAATACACAAATGCTTTGATATGAATCTTAAATCTTATATTAATAGAACACATGATAGGCATATTTGATTTCTCTATCAGCAATACTTTTTAATTATGTATACACAGAAGTCTATGAGAAAATTAAACTGATGATATATTTTTAAAGGATATTTTTAAAGGTCCAAAAGATTTGTGTAGAAATAACCTCTAAAGAAGCAAAGCAAAATAGCTTTCTGCTCCTTACTCCTTCATTGTTTAAAACAGCACTGCAGCAAAATGCTTAAAAGTTCTCAAACATTAACCAAACTGTCTCTCATTGTAATGAGTTTTTTAAAGCCAGACAATTATCTGGGCATCCTACCACCAATATCAGTAGCATTAGAGTTCTGAGATCCCATTTCTAATGAGTTCCCCAGTGAGGCTGCTGCTGGGCCTGGACGACGCTGAGAGAAACCAAGGTGTAGACTGTTATTGATGTGCCCATGCTCTTTAACTTTGAAGAAACATCACCAAGCTTACTGGGAAATGTTTCAGTGGTTCAAGATAATTGTTTTGTTGTTTTTTTTTTTTAAGACTGCTCAGGGCTTCCGTGGTGGCTCAGATGGTAAAGAATCTGCCTACAATGCAGGAGGCCCAGGTTTGATCCCTGGTTTGGGAAGATCCCCTTGAGAAGGCAATGGCTACCCACTCCAGTATTCTTTCCTGGAGAATTCCATGGACAGAGGAGCCTGGTGGGCTACAGTCCATGGGGTCCCAAAGAGTTGGATACAACTAAGTGACTAACCCACACACATAAACACACACACATATCTTATGTTTAAGTCTTTGTAATTAACTCTTTGTTCAATTAATTAACTCTTGCTGCCTGTAGTATCCTCTTTTTATCTTTAATTTTCCCATTTTAATTGTAACATGGCTTGTTGTAGAACTGTTAGGATTCATCTTGCTTGGGACACTCTGTGCTTTGTACACCAGGATATGCTTCTTTTGATAGGTATGGGAAGTTTTTAGCTATAATTTCTTCAAATATAATTTCAATCCCCTTTTCTTTTTCCTCTTCTGCAATCCCTATTGTGCATGAATTGCCAACTTTATGTTATCCCATAGGTCTTTTATATTGCTTTCGTTTTGTTTTTCACTTGACTTTGTCTGCTCTTTTGATTGGGTGATTTTCATTTTTCTATCTTTCAGATCACTTATTCATTCTCCTGCATTATTCAATCTTTAATTTACTGGCTTTAGGTCAGTTTTTGTCCCAGTAAATGAGTTTTCTAATTTTTGTGGGCTCCTCTTATCTGTCTGGGCTCCGTCTCTCTCATTGTCAGTTATTTCCGGTCAATTCTTTGCTCTTTTAATTGGGAGTAGTTCCTCTTTCCTCATTTTGCTTAAATTCTCTTCCTCTATGAATTTGGCAGAAACAGTGATCTACTGTGGTCCTGGAGGACTATTTTTACATGGGTGCATCCCTATCTAGCCTACATGGGTTTAGTATTTTTGGTGGAAGGGCTGTTTTTACTATGGATGACTGCTACCTCTTTCCTTACTGTGTGCTGGCCTTTATTCTCTAGAAACAGTGTGTGACTGGTATAGTGGTGGCCAGAGCCTCTGCTAGATATTGAGCAGGACCTTGTCCTTGTTCGGTGGTTGTTACAAGGGGCAGGGGTCTGCTCCTTAGTTGCTGGACCGGAAGGCCCCAGAAATGTTTCCTCGCTGTGGTGTGAAACAGGCGGGACAGGGGAGCGCCCACGGGGAGATGAGCCGCCCAGCACTCCTCCACTGGTTCTGCCCACAGGGGTGCACACTCTGTGATGTCACCTGTCGCCTGATGTGGGGCTCACCAAGCACCCTGCTGTTGGCACCGCCCTCAGCCCCACGTCAATCATGGGTGTGATACCAGCAATCAGTCTTGTCGTCCCTTGGGCATGGTTTTCACAAGACCATCAGTGCGGATCGCTAAGTGTCTGTGCACTGAAATCAGGTGTGAGTGCCACCTCTGGGCAAGTGGATGCACGATGGGGGCTACGGAAGCAACCCAGACGCTGGCCTGGCCGAGTCTCCATGTGCACACACCCGCTGGATGCTGAGGCCAGACCTTTCCCCCTGTGAGAGCGCCTGTTGTCCTCTGGGAGATTCTGGGTGCTCAGCTTACAAAGCAGGCATCAGTGCTTAAATCAGCAAATAGCACAACCACGGGGAGAGGGCTCAGACTTCAGCTCTGTTCTCAAAGAGCACCCCCTGCGGATCAGCTCTGATTCCATCCCCCGCCTCTGCCTGTGGGCGCCTCCCTGCTGCTGGCATTCTTGAAGTCTCCTAGAGGTGGTCCAGAGTCAGCTGGGAGCTCCCTGGGACAGAGGCTGCTGTGGCGGGCCCTTCCCTGCCCTGCGCTTGTGCTCGCGAACAATGGGCTTTCGGAGTGTCACCGCACCCACTCTGAGCACACCAAGCGGCTGTTATTTTCAGACCCTGACCCTCCATTCCAGTGACCCTGACGACGGGCGCTTCACTTCCAGGCGGAGGCCCAGGTTTCTTCCATATATACCTGCCGGTGGCCGCCATACTCCCCTCCAGCCCTTCGGAAGGCCTGCAGCCCGCCCTCGTCCTCTCCCCGGGTCTGTCCTCCAGGGCTTCAGTGCCCAGGCCCCGCCTGCATCAGTGGATGCGGGTCTCAGGCTGGGGAGCGCAGGGCCGTGGCATGGACGGCCAGTGCAAGTCTGGTTTGCCTGCAGAAGACTGACTGGCGCGCTCTCCGCTGAGTCTCCGAAGCTCTCTTTCTGCCCCAGCCAGTGAACGGACTTCACAGCGTGCAGGAATCTTCCCTCTCACAGCTCCCTCCCGTGCGTGCAGGCAATTTCCTTTCTGCCTCCTCTTTATTTTGCTTTTTCATGCCACCCAGTTGGGTGGAGCTCTTTTTTGTACTTTTAGGTATCTGAGATTTTCTGTCAACATTTTTTTTTTCTGTCAACATTTTAAGAGGCATTCTGTGAGGATTGTTCCACATGGAGATATATTTTTGATGTATCCGAGGAAGGAGGTGAGCTATGCCTCCTATTTCACCATTTTGATTGGAGTCCCTTATTCGTTATAACTTAAAATGATTTTAATGTTATATAAATAATGACTCATCCAGAAACTTTGTAGTTTTTAAGCTGTCTGCTTAAATGAGCTTTCCTAAAGTTTTTTGGATTCAATAAGTCCAATTCAGGCGGTGGGAGTGTAAGCTATGCAGCAAAAACTTGAACGATCAAATTAATTGGAACTTTTTTCTACTTGGCTCACTCTTCTTGAGCAGTCAAAAAACTTTTCAAAAAAATTTAAACAGAAACTAATAACAAGGATTTTTTGATTAGTTGAGAGAGCACATGTACAAAATTTAGATCCATTTCAGGAAAAGGAAAGGTTATATAATAAGCTGTATAGGTGGAAACAACTATGGCACAGGAAGAAACTGTCTTCAACGAAAAGATCCATCTCAAAATGTGTGACGCCATAAAAATCGATTTCAGAGACAATATTACGTGGAATTAATACTTGCTCTGTGCGTTGCCTCAAAATCTAAGGTGATAGAGGCCAGGACCATTTCTCCTCATACTGTCTCATTCTGAGAAAAAAAGAGTTTACATTACTCACTTGAGGCTAAGTGGTTTCATGGGTAAACAGATTGTACACAAATTTACAATCCATTTATCTGCTGAATGATCTATAAGACTTTGAAGGTAAAGTAGTCTCTTGCACCAAATTCCTGTTTCAGGTTTCTAATGAGAATCAGGAGAGCCATAATTTATAAACTTAATTGTCAGCTTACTTCCCTTCTCCTCCCTCATTGATTTTATCCCTTTTTTATGCCACTCTTGCTTCCTTTTGTTGTAACATCACAATTTCATTCAGCACTTTCCCCTTCTGTTCGACATATACCTAACCAGTAAGAGCTACAGACAAGGAAATTTTATTTCTGTCTGAGAAGAGATGAGAGAGAAGTTTGCTTTTACCATTAAAAAGTATCTCTTTCCTGTTGCATTTTTTCAGAGATGTTCAGTGAATATTTAGCTGTTGATACTAAGCTAATTTGGCAGTGGACATCCAAGGGATACCTGGTTTCCTGTTCCCTTTGCTAGATTACTGATGTTTTCTCCTACCTTCCCTGTTTTAATGTAAAATAACATGCACTCACATGTTTTGCTTTGACTTAGGAGCCTTGTAGCTCGGTCAGTAAAGAATCTGACTGTGGTGCAGGAGACCTGAGTTCGATCCCTGGGTTGGGACGATCCCCTGGAGAAGGAAATGGCAGCCCACTCCAGTATCCTTGCCTGGAAAATCGCATGGACAGAGGAGCCTGGTGGGCTGCAGTCCATGCGGCCACAAAGAGTCGGGCACGACTGAGTGACTAATAATTACTTACTTACTTAGAGTAACTGTTGACAACAGAGTTAGCCATCAGACTAACTCCTCTGTCTTCTAGGAGCTGTGAATCCAAAACATGGGGGAATTTTTTAGCCCAGTGAGAAATAATAACAGAATCTACTCATTTTATATTCACTTTGGGTTTTTTTTTTTTTTTTTGATAGAAATCACAATACATTTTACTTAATTTTGTGAAGAAATTCAATTTCAACTTGTCAATATTAATTCTGCGAAGGCATTCCTTGACCAGGATATTTTTAGCATATAATAAAATCCACCACCAACAAAAATCCATCGGTTTGGGAAAATCATGAAATGCATCACCTTTAGATGTGTAACCCCCCTGTACTTTCTGTCTCTGAATGAAATGAATTAGAAGTTCTTTCTGGGGGAACAGAATGTGTGTCCACATAGCTGGGAAGAGAGGAGGTGAGTTTTACATAAGCTGTAATGTGTGGTGCTACCTTAGGTTACAGTCACAACTTTGGGAGCAGATTCTACAAAGGCTAGTAAGAAGGGCAACTTCTCAGTGAAAGCAGAGTGGTGTCTTTCATCATGGGGAAAAGGTGAAGATAAAGCATCCCACCTAGAATGGCAGTGTGGGCCTAGCCAGCCCTGTGTTTCTGCCCAGTTCTTTAAGGACTCCTTCCAGGCTAAAGCCAAAAAGGAAAGAGTTTTCAGACAGGCCATGAGCTTCAAGTGTCTGTAAATACTTAAAGTTGACTTAAGAAATGCTGAAGGTAATTTGACATAACTGTAATTAGCTCACACTTTAATCCTCTTCATTGTTTTAATCAGGTTCTTTGTTATATCAAACGAGCTGTTTAAGTTACATTAATACTTATTTATCTTTGTCAAGGGCTTCCCAAGTGGTGCTAGTTGTTAAAGAACCTTCCTGCCAATGCAGGAGACATGGATTCAATCCCTGGGCCAGGAAGATCCCCTGGAGGAGGGCATGGCAACCCACTCCAGTGTTCTTGCCTGGAGAATCCCCATGGACAGAGGAGCCTGGTGGGCTACAGTCTATGGGGTTGCAAAGAGTTGAACACGAATGAAGCGGCTTAGCATGCACGCATTCATCTTTGCCAAACATTAGATTTCTATTTAAAATTCTGCTTAAAGAGAAGTATTTCCTTATAACAGAAAAAAGTATTGCTTCAAAAAAATAGAAGAATACAGTGGCGTTGGAGGGTTCCTTGAGAGCCTGACTGCTGACGTGCTCTCCTGAGGACACGGCCATGTAACAGGGGCCGTGCTGTGACGGCGCTGGTTCACAGCGAAGCCTCTCCCGCCAGGGGAATAACACAGCCTCCAGGATTAACAGTTAGCTCTCCCGCGAGGTGGGCCCCCCGAGGGTTTGCTGGGGCAGGCACGCTGTAAGTCACCGCCGGGCCCACGTTTGGTTGTAGCCTGCCTGTTGTAGTCAGTTTCCTAAGCGGGAGTGGAACTGCGTTCTGCAGCTCCAGAGTCCGTGGTCCTGAGTGGCTGCTGCGAACGCCAAAACCGGCTCATCCTATGTAAAGTGAGCTTGAGTGCACAGGGGTTAAGTAAAACATGTGAAAATTAATTTTCCTGCTTCTTTGCATTCTTTTTAATGTGGCTTCTAGAAAATTCAAAATTACCTGTGTAACTTGCATTATATTTCTTTGGACAATGCTGGAATTGAATAATAAATTTTAGAAAGCTGTCTGTTGTCACCAAAAAATGTGATGTGAGTTTTAGTTACTTAGGAGACTGTAACCAGAACACATGATTTCCTTCAAGTGAGGGGTAAACGAAGCATTTTTGAAATTGAACACTCAGAATCATTACCTTCTTAAAGGTTTCATCTCAGCAACATTTTAAATTGCAATATTAGAAAAATGTGTGTTTAAAAGAATCCTTTGTTTCATAGATCAGTGACTTACTGAAAAACACAGATGTTTTTTAATTGTCCATTTTCTAACTGGACTTCTGGAATTTAATTTATGTACTTTGTTCATCTCTGATGCTGTCTTTTTACCTTACCTTGTAGGGAAACAGAGTTTAGCACTCCATCCACCACTTACTAGAATAACTTGACCACTCCTGTAGAACAGACAAACTAAATAGTTTCCATAAATCCACGCATCCCTTTACCTTTTGATTCTTTTAAAATGTTAAGATCTACAGTAAACTCATACAGATACTATGAGAAACAGCATGGATTTTCCTCAAAAATTAAAACAGAACCACAATATGATCCAGCAGTTCTATCTGGATATATATTTGAAGGACATGAAACCACCACATGGAAGATATAGCTATGCCTTTCTGTTTACTTCAGAATTATTTACAATAAGAAAGACTTGGAAACGACTTAAGTGTCCATTGAGGGATGGACAAAGAAGATAACGGTTTATAGATACAGTGCAGTACTATTCAGCCACAAGAAATAAGGAAACCCTGCCATTTGTGAGAACACAGCAACCTTGAAGGAATTATGCTAAGTGAGTAAGTCATACAGAAAGAAACAAATACTGTGTGATCTCATATATATGTGAAATCCAGACGTCCACACTCACAGAAACAGAAGTCAGATGTTTGGCTGTAAGAAGTGGGGACTGAGAGTTGGTGGGTGAAATGGGTGAGGCGGGTGAAAAGGTATGAAACTCCAGGCATAAGACAAACAAGTACAAAGATGTGATGTATGTGGCGGTGGTGGTGGTTTAGCCGCTAAGTCTTGTGACCCCTGGACTATACCTGCCAGGCTCCTGTGTCCATGGGATTTCCCAGGCAAGAATACTGAAATGGGTTGCCATTTCCTCCTCCAGGGGAATCTTCTCAACCCAGAGATTAAACCCAGGTCTCCTTCATTGCAGGCAAATTCTTTATGGCTGAGCCACCAGGAAAGCCCAATGTATACAGCATGGTGACTATAATTAGTAATGTTGTACTGTATTCAGTCGACACTTCGGATCCAATAGTTCTGCAGCAGCATCCTTGGATACAGAGGGCCAGCAATGCTATGCTCTATTATATGAGTCTTGAGCATTCAGATTTTTAATTGCAGGGGAGGGGGGTGGGGATCTGGAGCCAATCCTCTTTTGATATCAAGGGGTGGCTACCTTGGCAAGTTGCTAAGGAAGAAGGTCTTGAATGTTCTGATCACAAGGAAAAGAATTTGGTAACTCTCTGAGTGAAGAGATGTTAAAAAAAAACAAAACTGTGGCAATCATTTCACAATGTATCATTATCAAATCACGCTGAGCCTCTTAAACCTACACAGGGTCACACAAGCGAGGCTTGTTCACTTGTTCTCTGATTTGCTGCCCTTTGCAGACATTGCATTTTTCACGTGTACAAATGAAGGTTTGTGGCAACCTTGCATCCGGCCATTCTATCAGCGCCGTTTTTCAAATAGCATTTGCTCACTGCAGGTCTCTGTATCACACCGTGGTAATTCTTACAGTAATTCAAGCCTTTAAACTTATGGTGATCTGTGTTCAGTTATCTTGGATGTCACTGCTGCAACTCACCGATGGCACAGGTGATGTTTAACATCTTTAGCAATAAGGTAGTTTTTAATTTAGCTATGTGCATTGTTGTTTAGACACACTGCTCCTGCACTCCTAATAGACCACGGGATGGTATAAACAGAACTTCTATCACACTGGAAAAAACAAACAATTCCTGTGACTCGGTTTATTGGGATAAATCACTTTAACGAGCTACTCCAGAATCAAACCCATGGATGTCTCCAAGGTATGCCTGTATATCAATTATGTCTCAGTGAAAACAGAAGGGAAAAAGGCAATCAACAAAAGTTATTCTCTGGTTTCTTTCACTCTGATGAATGCAACTACATCACAATGCTAACATTTTACTGTGGGCTCGAATGTGGTCACCATCCTTCACATGTCTCTGAAACATGTAGGAATTTGGAATTGAACACCTTGCCTGTTTTCACTTCAGTAACACTTGTAATTATAGGGCAAGTCAAGACAGTCCCCAGTAGTATCTAGGTGAGAAAATGTGGTTTTTAAATAAAACCTCCAAACTTAGAGAAATATGCTTCAAAATGAAGTGAATTAATTTTCATTTGTAAAGAAGTGATTTTTAAATCATTTCTATTCAAAGATTAAAGCCAACTCTTAGTATTCATTGTTCAATCACTGCAAAATCTGTTTTATATATTGTTTATTTAAAAAGCATTTACAAATATGGCACTACTTCAGACCTTAGACAGTAAAAACAAGGAATATTGGGAATTTGAACAAATCTGACTTTCTTAACTAAGAATGTCACCAGAAAACACTTTTACAGTTAATAGGTTGAAATATCATTTCAAAAAATTTGTAACCTCATGGTGATTTAGAGAAGCTATGAAGTTTATGGCTGGCATTTGTTCTTCACCCCTTTTAAGAACAATGAGGCAGTCTAAGAAATCAAGAATAATTCAGAATCAGGCTTCTGTATGAGTGAGGCTCCTCACTTCATCTGTAAAGGGCAGAGTAGAAATGAAGCCCTGTATTTCAGAGAGGCAAACTCACCCTGTGGATTAGCTGTGGTCATGCAGAGGGAAGGAGAGACGAATCAGCTCAGGTGGCTCTGGACACTCAGTGGGACGGAGCCCAACCCTCTTCTCTGCGCCCACACCAGCGGCCACCGAGGAGGGACTCTGCTCTAACTCACATTACAGGCTTCTGTAAACAGAGGGTGATAACTTCCCAAACAGGAATACCAGCTCAGGACAAAGTGAATCCTGTGGGCTTGATGTTATCTTAAAAAAGAATTCTACTCTCTAAGAGAATTGGAATCCACTCTAGAGTCTGGCTCCAGGGTGTTTTCTCTCCCCACTTGGATAAAGATATGTCTTACTTTACACATGTCATCAGGATGTAAGCAGTTTTGAAGGGGATAAGTTCATTAGATAACCTCAGGTTGCATCAGAACCCGAGTCTTTGTGGGCTCCTCACCTCATCTGTAAAGGGCAGAGTAAAAATGAAGCCCTGCATTTCAGAAAAGCAAACTCACTCTGTGGATTAGCTGTAGTCATACAGAGGGAAGGAGAGATGAAACAGCTCAGGTGGGTCTGCTCACTCAGGTGGGACAGAGACCATCCCTCTTCTCTGTCCTCACACCAGCAGCCACAGAGGAGGGACTCTGCTCTAACTCACATTATGTTTTCACAGGTTTTGTTGTACACCTTTGAAAAAATTTTTTTTAAATTTTTTGACTGGACCTCAGCATGCAGAACTTCCCAGACTGGGATCAAACCCATACCCGCTATGGTGGAAGCATGGAAACCCAACCACTGGATCACCAGGAAAGTCCTCAAACTTCATAGTTAGTAGCACAAATTGGGCCAAAGAAACATGGCCTTGAGAAGGATGTGAGTGAGGAATCAAAAGTGCGCCAGTGTGAATATTATTTTTACTCCCAAAAGACATGTTGATAAGGCTCTGTAAATGGTTCTTCCCTTGGTAATCCCTAGTGAAGCACTTCAGGAATATAAGCCTGAACAGAATAAATTCAGGAATTCTTAAAAAATTATACAGTTCAAGTTTTGCTGTACCTACTTTCACATGCTTTTCAAGAATGTAGCACTTGCTTAGAAGCAAGGGCATGGCTTTAAGTACTTACACTTTAAAAGCCCTCAAGAGGTATTTTTTTCAACCAAAGATTTTTATGCTTACTAAAATAAATTGACTTTCATAGTAGTTTCCACTTCAAATTTAGTTTTTCCAATTTTATATATTTATAAGTGATTGAAATATATGTGCAAACATAAATTATTTTGTCTAGCAAATAATTTGTCTACTACTTAAATATATGGGGAAACCATTTTTCTCTTGAAATGTCAGTTTGAATGAGAGGGAAAGATGTATTTGAATTTAAACTTAAAACTGCAAGAGTGAATCTCCAGTGGAATGAGAAGTCTCATGTCTGTTTTGTTTGTTTATTTTTTTTTGAGAATTGATTGGGTCTTTAAAACTGTTACAAAACGAAATGTCATTTTGGAGAAATTTCATTTGTGATAATGCATTTATTTCCATTGTGTTTTATCTCAAATGAAAGTATGCCTCTAATCAGGCCCACCTTCTGGAAGCATTCCCCTCCCACAGTCGCCCCTTCTAACCCTCCAATCTCAGAGCCTGAAGTCTGTCCAGGCTTCTCCCTTCCCTGTCTCCTGCCTCCCCTGCTCATGGTGTTCAGCCCTACGTTGTTATCCACAGCAAGAATACTGGAATGAGTTGCCATGCCCTCCTCCAGGGGATCTTCTTGACCAGGGATCGAACCTAAGTCTCTTACATCTCCTGCATTGGCAGGCAGGCTCTTTATCACTACTGCCACCTGAGAAGCCCTAAAGACCAAAGTCAGTGCTTATATTTATAAGAGAAAATTGTTAAAGAAGTCAGAAAATGACTAAGACTCAAATTAAGATATTGATGGCTGGCTAATCAAAGGAAGCCATCTGTAGTTAAAGAAAAAAAAAAGAAGAAGAAGCAATCTTTCTAATACCAACACTAGATGAAAATTAGGTTGGCTATAAAGAAAGAAAACATTTTGTCAAATTTTACTTGCCTATAACCTGAGACTACTGTATCTTTTTTTAATTGTCATAAAATATACAGGGATAGCTTTTAATGTGATCATAAAAGTCTTCTGTAAGACTGCTGAAGAGACCTGAGGTAGGTAGGAAGTTGAATTTTGATTGATAAAGTACATTGTAGGATTTAAGAAAATAGGCAAATCTGGTGCTGAATTCTAAAAGTTGTAATGCCTGACAGCATTTTGTCCAAAAATTAACGTTTATGCCTATTTTTAAAAACTTGCATATTTGTATTAAAGGGCAACATTTAACATAGTCTACAGACTTCCAGAAATGAGTCAAACTTGATAGTCACAGAAAGATGTGGAGGTTCTTTTGTTTTTCTTCCTAAGCTGCATTGCTTTCATCATTTCCAGGCTCTTCTAGAAAATATCACCCTGGAATGTAGTGGGCAGACTTTAGAGAGTCATAGTGCTGCTGCTTTCCTGTGGACTATGAGGACATTTGACAAGCCCCTTGCTTCGTTGAATTGGATGACATCACCGACTGGATGAACAGTTGTTTAACCAAGCTCCAGGAGCTGGTGATGGACAGGGAAGCCTGGCATGCTGCAGTCCACGGGGTCACAAAGAATAGGACACAACTGAGCGACTGAACTGAACTTGCTTAGTTGTTCAAACTTTGCATTATTCAGAGGTTTCAGTCATTGCTGTGATACCTAGAAGACATTTTCAATTTTATTTTCATTAACTACCTCTTTTCTACTTACCTCTAAGGAATTAACTTCCTAAAAGAGACAAACATTTTTCCCTTTTGGCTTACGTGTGAGTGAAGTAGGATTTGGGGGTCTGTAGTCAATAAACTATTTCCTTTCTCTCTGGTGTACATACCAACAGAAGGTGACCAAATCCCTTTAAGAATGGATCACATTGAGAAAGTTACTCACCCTAATTTGTTATTTGCTAGTCTGAGAAAACCTGTATGGGTGATGAATGTGTGGTAAAACTTAGGTAAGGAGGACCGTGCCTGGCAAAGAATTTTCTATATATGGAAAGCACAGTCACAAAAAAACAAACTCAAGATGTCTCCAAAAGAAATTCTGCTTAGCAATTTTTTTTTTTTTTTTTAGCAGAAATCACTTTGGAATGCCAATTTTAGGTAATGAGCCCAACCTCCAGATGAATAAAGGAAAATAATCCTCCATGAGTGGCCCTTCAGTTAGAAGTAACAGGTTTCTCATGTACGTTGCTTCTCATGACACAGCCATGAGCATTGTTTAAAATTAAGCATTCATGGGAATATCAGAAACTACTTTTATGGAGAAGATGTCCCAAGTCATTGCAATTTTGCTTTCATATTAACATCAATCATTCTCATTGGAGAACTGGAAGGCCAGCAACTTGCTGGCAGTTTCCACGTGTTACTTGTTTTATTTGGAATACATAGGCTGAAGCTAATGACACAGTAGGTGAATCAGAAGCTGTCTAGTTTGTTACAGTTGACCCAAAGCTTTTATGCCCACAGATCTATTGTAGCTACCTCAGCAGAGAGGTGAATAAAGCAATCCAGGGTCGTAATTGTTCCTGCCACATCCACCTGAATTCTCCAGTCAACAGCCCCAAACAGACCTGCAGCTACAGTGGGAGGTGCCCCCCATTCCCAGGGAAGTTTTCCCAACAGAGGCTTCACCCACCTCACCCCACCCCACCGGGCAGGGCAGCCAGCTGGGGGGAGACTGGCAGGAACTGGACCTCGAAAGGCTTCCCAGGTGGTTGAGGTGCCACCATGTATGGAGAACAGGTGTGAAATCAAAGTCCTGCAGGAAGGTCAGGGCTGGCCTTGCACTTTCTGCTCAAAAAGGTCAATCAAGGGGACACAGCCCTCCAACCTGAAGACTCCCCAAGAGAAACCCCCTGTGAAGTCAAATCTGGCTCATCTCTGAGCACCTTTACACAACTGGTTCACTCTGTCTTCAGGGGTTGATAGAAACTAAGAACCAAAGTAGAGAACGCCTGCATCTCTCCTAACGTAGCTGAATTCATCAGCGCACCTCCCTCTAGGGGCCACATGAGTCCAGGCTCAGTTAACTAAGGTTTCTGCGGGAACGCTGACTGCAGAGGCTCCTGGGGCTGCAGCCCAGAAGGAAGCAAGGTTAGTGTCCCCGTCAAGCAATAGCATCCTTCATTCCAGGCCTGCAACGCTTCTCTCTTCTGTGATCTTTTTCTCATTTTATTTCTTGCCTCAGAGAAGTTCATTCCTGTCTTAATGGATATTTTAAACATCTGTCTGATTTAACAGACTTCAAATTCTTTATGAAGAAGGTAAGATCTGCACATAAAATTAACTTTTTGGGGACCCCATTCTCATCACCATAGAATTATGAGTGAAAAATAAAAGATGGAAAACTAAGATATGATAAATTAAATGTACCAAAAGATTTATTAGTGTTTCAGGATGCATTAACAGAGTTTTCTTAACAGAAAGGTAATTTAACAGCAAGAAATTTATAGAATTTACAGCACTACCACATTTCAGCAAACTGAGGACACTTGATAAATTGTAATGATTTGTTTTAAAAAATACATTAAATGCAATAATGTGCATAAAGTATTGCAGATGTAGTTAAGGACATCAGCAGGAAAAGCTGTAACCTCCCTCCCCTTCTCTGCCCATCCATCTTCCGGGAAGCCACAGGCTGCTGCCGACCGGACTTGGCATGAGACCTCGAGGCCACTGCTTTTCCCCCTACATCATAACCGATTTCAAATGGTGCTAGACAAAAACAGACTCTGAACACCAGGAGAAATCGGTCAGCCTGTGTAAGAGATGGGTCCGGCGGCGCTCAGTGGGGTCCACACGGTGACGGTGCAGGTGGCAAGTCTGATTTCACCTACTCGGCCACTGCAGCTGGATGTCCCGTGGCGTGTAGGAGCAGGTGGGCAGTGCTGGTGTGATGAGAGAGTCCTTCCGGTCCACGGCCCTCCCGCTGCCGACTGCGATCAGGTACCCAACCTGGAGCTGCCCGATCACACGCTCAAAGACCCCACCAACAGGTTCCTGCTGATGGCTGCCCCGGAGTTTCTACCGAACACCACCCCACCCCTGCACTGTCCCCCTTCCACCACCCAATACGCTCAAGAGTGAACTTTGCTTCTCAAGTTCTTCTTTTCTTGAACCAGCTCAGGTGGCAGGAGGAGGGGAGCTGGTCCCAGGGCAGCAGCTCCTCTGCGGTTGGCCTTTGGCTGCGCTGCAATTCTTACTCCTAAAACACTGATTTCAAATGGTGCTAGATACAAAGATGGGAAAATCTAAGCCACCATGTGAAACCAGCTTCCAGAAGAAGAGGATTCTCACTGAAGAATGGAGGCAGATGCGATCGGAAGACCCAGCCTTTGCCTGAGATGTCTTATTGCAGTTATACTTGTGATGGTGTTATAGCCACGCGTTCTGGGAAACAAATTCACTCAGAAGGGCAATGCAGACAGTGGAGTGCAGTTTATTACACCTGCGGGCCCAAGGCAGAGTCTCCTCTCAGCCAAGGACCGCAACCAGCATTTGTGAAAATCTTTTATACACTATGTGTACGTGTCCGAACCCACCACCCCAAATTCCTTGAGCCTTACAAAGGAAGGGTAAATACAATCACAGTAACCCCATCATCCATGTGTTATGTGTTCAATCAGTTAATAATCAATAAGCCTGTGGTTACATTCCAACCAGTTAATAACCGATAAGCCTGTGGTTACATTCCGATAGATACTGTCCGGAGGCAGGGCTGATTAGAGTATGTTTTCTCTTAGGCAATGAGTAACCTGGATAGGATCTTCAAGGTTCCCCTGTCGGGAGGGGGTCTTATCCTTCCATTGTCATTCCCACAGGCACTGAGCAGAGAGTTCAGAGTCCATTGGAGAGGCGGCCGAGCACGATCCGCAGGGACAGGCCTAAGGTGGGGTCCAGGCCCTATGAATTCCTTCTTTAATGGGACATAATATATGGGTCCATTCGAATGGCACAGAAAAGAGTTACAAAGTGATGCTCAAAGAACGTGAAAGTCAAAGCTGATAATTTATAATTGCAATACAAAAGTCATAAATTCTACGCTAGTTTATTTAGTTCCATAACCAGTCCCTACATAATATATGACAAAATAAAATAGCCAAAGCTGTTATTAAACTGTGTTAATAGTTAAACTAGTATTTCTCTGCTTTGTAAAATATTTCACAGTATGCAAAGCATTTTCCGATATTATCTCGGTTCTTCAGGGAACAAGCAGCCTATTTTCCTGAGAGGATCTAGCCACTACACAAAGGCAAGTGTCTCCTCAGCCAGGAGTCCAACTCTTCCAAGTGTCCTAGGCAGGAAAGGCCCAGGCTCCTCCTCTGCAGCCGCAGGTGAGTGGTCAGGACATTCAAATAAGACCCCGATAACTGCCAATCTTATCTATCTCTAATGTGACAGAAAAAAAGTTAGTGTCTGTAACTGCATTAAGTAGATGATCCTCCAATACAAGAACGGAGTTTTGTTTTGTCCTGTTTTCAAATTCTGCCTGAAAATAAGATGCCCAAACGGTGTTCAAGTGAGATTCTCCATCTTCTGGTTGTACTGTTGTTTTTGGTTGTTTGAAGCTAAGAAAATATGACTGTACTTCCTCTGATACCAAGAAAAAGAAGAGACACAAAATTTTTATCTCTCGATTCCCTATCAATTACTCAGGACTCTAGATAAAGCCTTATGTTTTTTATGTCTCCTGGAAATAACATTACGTGCTGTTCTAGAGACAAGAAGGAAATGAAATGCGAACACCAAGTTGTTCTCTTCAATTCTGACAGCAGTCTGGCGAGGTAGGGATTATTCCCGTTTTTGCAGGAGAAGAAACTGATCCTCACTGTAGTTCAAAAACCTGACCACAATCACATGACTCGTGAATTATGTTGATCCCAGGTCTGACTCCAAAGTCTGTGTTCCTGCCCCTCTGCCCACTGTTGCCTGCTTTGTAGTATATTGTCTTATTCTCTTCTTGAACTTAATTATGAGCGAGACTCAGGGTGGGGGACAGTCCTAGGCAACACTTCTGCATGGAAGCGGGGGTGTTACTGACTGTACAACACGTGAAACTTGGGTGGAGATGGGAGCATGCCTGGTTCTGCAAGGGACTGGGTGCTTCGATACTTGCTCTGTTTTCCAGCACACTGGTGCCTCTGTGGTCTCCCCTGCAGGGCTGCGGGAGCGGGAAGATGCAGGGGATGAACTGCCCTGCAGCATCTGTGCTGGACGCCCGAGCAATTCTGATACCAGCTCTAGACTCTGCACCCCATGGGAGGAGAAAACACTTCTTCAGTCAGGGATGACTTTTGTTGGGAGATGCGGTACCGTCTTTCTCAAAGTGTGCTCTGATCCTAAGGTTGTATAGTGTTTTCTCAAAGGGGTCCATTCTGTGGAACAATCAGAAGCATACAGGCCTCTCCGTATGTTACACTCCAGGCTGAATCTTAAATACAAAAGGGTTTTGAATTCTACACTTAGTCCTGAATTCTGCTTGTTTCATAAGAAAAGTGAGAGTGAGAGTCGCTCAGTTGTGTCTAGCTCTTTGCAACCCCATGGACTGTGCAGTCCATAGAATTCTTCAGGCCAGGATAATGGAGTGGGTAGCCTTTCCCTTCTCCAGGGGATCTTCCCAACACAGGGATCAAACCCAGGTTTCCCACATTGCAGGCAGATTCTTTACCAGCTGAACCACAAGGGAAGCCCAAGAATACTGGAATGGCTAGCCTATCCCTTCTCCAGTGGATCTTCACAACCCAGGAATTGAACCAGGGTCTCCTGCATTGCAGGCAGATTCTTTATCAGCTGAGCTACAAGGGAAGAAAATTATGTGCAAAACCTCCAAAACTTTACTGTGACATGGTACAAATAAACACAGATGCCCAGCTCGAATTAGCAGTCAAAAATTCTGGTAATGAAGCGTGAGTTGGGGGCACTGTCTTTGGAATGGGAGTTCCAGAACACCAATGCCAACCGCTGATCCAGTCATAGATATGGAAACCAGACTAATGGCATCTGTACTTCAAAAAGTATGCAAGAGGACTTCTGGGTTGAGACAGTAGCTTGAACATAAAGCATATAATCAAGGAATATAAAATGAAGGAGCAGTCTATAGCTGTATAATAAACTACAGGAGGGCACCAGGCTCCTGCTGAAGGTAGGACGTGAGAAAGCTAGCAAGATATTCACTGGATAAAAGGAGCAGCCTGCCAAATAAATGAAAGGAAGAATGCTGGTTAATCCATGCAAACATCTTTGAGATCAGTGGCTATGGAGTTGACTAGTGACCCCGGAGCAGGACTTGGGAGGGTAATCATAAATGTTACAGCACCTCTGTGGAATATAAGTGTGAAAGTGCACACAGTGGGGGCCTCCTCGGAGCTCCTGCTCCTGACTTTTCCCTGAGACCAGCACCCGTGCTCGGAGCCATTACCTCAACTTAGAAAGAGCAGTTAAAGAATGTGTATTAATTTGCAGCTGTTGCAAATCAATTCAGAGGTAAAACTATATCAAAGCTTCCTGAGAAAAGTCCCGTTAGTCATGGGTCTTATCTTATTCTACCCAAGTTATTGTAGCTGTGATTGGGCAAGTTTAAACTAATATAAATCAATATTAGCCCCTTCTCACTTTTCCTGAGCCTGGGAGGTTGCCACATTATCTTATCACCAATCCCTTCTCACCTCCCATTGTGAATAAGCCTTTAGGCTTAGTGGCTCTGGCGCAAACAAGACATTATCAAATGTTAAGGAAGATTCTGCAATTGAAAATAAGAGAGACTAATCCAAGAAATCTGAGACAGAACACCCTCTACAAATCAATGTACTAAAATACGCAAGGGAACAACAAGTCCAAAACAGAATATTAGAAATTGCTCATGTTTTTGTAACACAAAATTCATGAAATGATAGGAGGCATTTGTAAGATTTAATGACTTGACATCAAAAATTTTACATATGAATAAAACATGAGGAAGTCTAAAAAGCAGCAATAATGAGGAGATTGAATCCAGAAAAAGACACACCAAAGAGATCATGAGAAAATAGTCTTAAATTCTCCATAATTAACCGTGGTGCTGTGCTTAGCTGCTCAGTCGAGTCCGACTCTTTGTGACCCTATGGACTCACCAGGCTCCTCAGTCCATGGAATTCTCCAGGCAAGAATACTGGAGTGGGTAGTCTATCCCTTCTCCAGGGGATCTTCCTGATCCAGGAATCAAGCTGGGGTCTCCTGCATTGGAGGTGGACTCTTTTCCAGCTGAACCACCAGGGAAGCCCCAATTAACTATGGACCAAACGGTAAATTATGCTTACATTCAGACACTTGAGCTCACAGGTGTGTACACACATCTAGATATGAGGAAATAAAAGAAAGCAGGAAGAGGTGAAGTATGAATTAGCAAATAAATATGATTAATTTCCCAGATCAAGAGGAGGAAGACTCCATTAGTTGACTCATTAAGGCTCACTAAACAAATGCCAGTTTAATGACAAGTGACCCTGCCCTATATCGAGAAAACTGATAAAATTCACATATTGAAAAAATACCGTAACTATCTAGAGATAAAGTAAACAGAAAAAAAGGAAGTTCGTATTAGTATCAAGCATGTCTTTCATAACTTAACACCAGAAATTAGTGTTTTGAGAGAAAATGTGGCATAAAATTTCTGTACTCACCCAAGCTATCATGTATCTTACAAGGCACAGATAAATAGTCTTACATAAGCATGAACCCAAAACACACACCAATTATTAAGAGATATTCTTCCCATGAAAAGAAAAATTCTCACAAACTCATGGGAAATTTTAAGGAAGAAATCAGCAAAATAGTAATGAGGCACAAGCTAGTTAAATAGTGTAACCAAATTTTTCAAAAATATGGATCTGAAGCTAGACTTAACGGTATGGCAAATCTTGAAAGAGAACTCATGGACAATGAAAAGACAAATAATAAACTTGATATAAAATAATAGATTTTGTCAATACAACTAGGAAGTTGAGGATGAAAGTAAAGAAAAAAAACTATACTTAACTTGTAATATATATGGAATAAGTAAAATAAGAAATACCTATTCTTGACATGATAAAGAGAAAATGATATTCAATACTAATATAAAATGGAAAACTGCAACTTTAAAACACAAAGACAATCGAAGCAGCAAAACCACTTGGTCCACGTAACAAAAGAGGAATGAGGAAAGGAAGAATGGGGAAGCTTTCTATATTTCTTGCGGGAAACAGCATCAGCAGACCAAGAGCAAAGTTGGTCTTGTACTGTGCTGAGTTCAGTCCTTGGAACTGTTAAATAAATAAAAAGGAAAGAACTCTACAAGCAAGATCAAACACATAAACATATCAGGTATGAAAGTATATGTAAATGGCTTACATTTCCCTTTTGAAGGATTATACTTTCTAAATATACTAAATAAAAAACTTCAAACTGCATGATATTTGAAGACACATTCCTAAACTAAAATGACATAGGAAAATTTCATTTATAATACTATCACAAAGAATAACAATCTAGACATATATTTGACGAAGGAAACAGAGACATACACTGAAAACTATAAATTGTCATTGAAAGAAATTAAAGAGGGACATAAATAGAAAAACATCCATATTCAGGGATTGGAAGACTTAATATTTTTAAGATGAAAACACTGCCTATATACAATATTCAGCCTTGATGTACTCCTTTCCCAATTTTGAACCAGTCCATTATTCCATGTCTGGTTCTAACTGTTGCTTCTTGACTTGTATACAGGTTTCTCAGGATACAGGTAAGGCAGTCTTGTAGATTTCCATCTCATTAAGAATTTTTCACAGTTTTCATATGACCCAGCAATCCCACTCCTGGGCATACACACCAAGGAAACCAGATCTGAAAGAGACACATGCACCCCAATATTCATCGCAGCACTGTTTATAATAGCCAGGACATGGAAGCAACCTAGATGCCCATCAGCAGACGAATGGATAAGGAAGCTGTGGTACATATACCCCATGGAATATTACTCAGCCATTAAAAAGAATTCATTTGAATCAGTTCTAATGAGATGGATGAAACTGGAGCCCATTATACAGAGTGAAGTAAGCCAAAAATTTGATAAAGACCGATACAGTATACTAACGCATATATATGGAATTTAAAAAGATGGTAACGAAAAAAAAAAAATAAATAAAAAGATGGTAACGATAACCCTATATGCAAAACAGAAAAAGAGACACAGATATACAGAACAGACTTTTGGACTCTGTGGGAGAAGGTGAGGGTGGGATGTTTGAGAGAACAGCATTGAAACAAGTATACTATCAAGGGTGAAACAGATCACCAGCCCAGGTTGGATGCATGAGACAAGTGCTCAGGGCTGGTGCACTGGGAAGACCCAGAGGGATGGGATGGAGAGGGAGGTGGGAGGGGGGATCGGGATGGGGAACACATGTAAATCCATGGCTGATTCATGTCAATGTATGGCAAAAACCACTACAATATTGTAAAGTAATTAGCCTCCAACAAATAAAAATAAATGGAAAAAAATAAAAAATAAAATAAAAGAATTTTCCACAGTTTTTTGTGATCCACACAGTCAAAGGCTTTAGCTTAGTCAATGAAACAGAAGTAGATGTTTTTCTGGAATTCCTTGCTTTCTCTATGATCCAGTGGCTGGTAGTAATTTGATCTCTGCTTCCTCTGCCTTTTCTAAATCCAGCAGCTCAATTCACGTACTCCTGAAGCCTAGCTTGAAAGATTTTGAGCATTATCTTGCTAGCATATGAAATGGGTGTAATTGTATGATAGTTAGAACATTCTTTGGCATTACACTACTTCGAGACTGGAAAGAAAACTGACTTTTTCCAGTCTTGCGGCCACTGCTGAGTTTTCCAAAATTGCTGGCATATTGAGTGCAGCACTTTCACAGCATTATCTTCTAGGATTTGAAATAGCTCAACTGGAATTCCATCACCTCCACTAGCTTTGTTTGTAGTGATGCTTCCTAGGGCCCACTTGACTTCACATTCCAGAACGTCTGACTCTAAGTGAGTAATCACATCATCATGGTTATCCAGGTCCTTAAGATCTTTTTTATATAGTTCTTGTGATTTCTTGCTATTTCTTAATCTCTTTTGCCTCTGTTAAGTCCCTGCAGTTTCTGTGCTTTATTGTGCCCATCATTGCATGAAATGTTCCCTTGGTATCTCCAATTTTCTTGAAGAGATCTTTAGTCTTTCCCATTCAATTGTTTTCCTCTGTTTCTTTGAAATTGTTCACTTAAGAAGGCTTTCTTATCTATCCTTGCTATTCTGGAACTCTCCATTCAGTTGGGTATATCTTTCCTTTTCTCCTTTGCCTTTTGTTTCTCTTCTTTTCTCAGCTATTTGTAAGGCCTCCTCAGACGACTACTTTGCCTTCTTGTATTTCTTTTTCTTTGCAATGGTTTTGGTCACTGCATCCTGTACAATGTCATGAACCTCCGTCCATAGTTTTCAGGCTGTCTATCAGATCTAATCCCTTGAATCTATTTCTCACTTCCACTGTATAATCATAAGGGATTTGATTTAGGTCATACCTGAATGGTCTAGTGGTTTTCCACACTTTCTTCAATTTAAGTCTGAATTTGGCAATAAGGAGTTCATGATCTGAGCCACAGTCAGCTCCCAGTCTTGTTTTTGCTGACTATATAGAGCTTCTCCATCTTTGGCTGCAAAGAATATAATCAATATAATCAAAAAAATAATCAAAGAATATAATCAATCAATATAATCAATCAAAGAATATAATCAGTTTCGGTATTGACCATCTGGTGATGTCCATGTGTACAGTCATCTCTTGTGTTGTTGGAAAAGGGTGTTTGCTATGACTAGTGTGTTTTCTTGACAAAACTCTATTGGCCTCTGTCCTGCTTCATTTTGTATTCCAAGGCCAACTTGCCTGTTACTCCAAGTATCTCTTGACTTCCTACATCTGCATTCCAATCCCCTACAATGTAAAGGACTTTTTTTTTTCAGTGTTAGTTCTAGAAGTTCTTGTAGGTCTTCATAGAGCTGTTCAACTTCAGCTTCTTTGGCATTAGTGGTTGGGGCATAGACTTGGATTACTGTGACATTGAATGGTTTGCCCTGGAAATGGGTCAAGATCATTCTGTCATCTTTGAGACTGCACTCAAGTACAGCATTTCAGACTCTTTTGCTGACTATGAGGGCTATTTCATTTCTTCTAAGGGATTCTTGCCCACATAGTAGATAGAATGGTCATCTAAATTAAATATGCCCCTTCCCATCCATTTTTGTTCAGTTTCTTAAAATGTCAGTGCTCACTCTTGCCATCTCCTGCTTGACCAAAATAGTGATCAGAGTTAACTGGAGATATTAGCTGGTATCTAGTAAAAAGGTAAATATTCATAAATTAGTTACATTCTTTATCTGAGTAACTACCAAGTGAATATAGTGGGGAAAAGTACCATTCACAATAGCAACAAGTCATCTAGAAACAAATTAGAACATTTAAACACTTTGGGAGGGATACAAAAAATGCTTGAAAAAGTAAATAATGAAATTTCTATTTAAAAGAGGATTTAATATTGTGGAGACGTTAATTATCTCTGAATTTTTGTTTAAAAGATGATTTAATACTGTGGAGATGTTAAGTATCTCTGAATTAGAGGGCAAATTCAATGTAATTTCAATCAGAGTTTCAATGACATTCTTTTTTTAATTTAATGAAATAATTATAAATGTCATGAGACTGATCAACAGAATTTACTGAAATAGTAAAAGAAGGGTGTTCAGCTCCAGAACCAAATATAAGTGATATTAAAAATTATTTAAAAGAATTTAAAAAAATAATTGATATGATGCAGGGATAAAGACATAGATCCATAAACTAAACACAGAGCCCTTGAAATAGCACAAGTTTTTGTAAGAATTTGACTGTAATTAACATGGTGTTTCAAGACATGGAAAACTGGAATTATTAAAAAGGCAGCTATCTGAATACATAAGTTAGATTCCTGCCTCATGTCATTCACCAGGGCAAAGCCCATATGGATTAAATACTAAATGTTAAAATAAAACTATAACAGAAATACATGGAAATATAGGCAAATATCTTTCTGATATGAGAGGTCTAGAGATGTATCTTAACGGAAAATTCTACTACAGACAAGATTTTTAAAAATGGATACAAAATAAAACTTTGTACATAGAAAAATAATTTAAGATAATAGACAAATGGGAGAATTAAAAAACATCCAAGTGTAAAATTTTAACAAATTAAAAACTAATAATTTATAAAAGGGAAGTTGAAGTAGTAAAACAAAAATATGGAAAAGGTTTAGCTTCACTTGTAACGTGAGAAATAATGCACTTTAGAAATGGAATACCTTATTTGCCTAAGAAATGGGAAACTGACAAAAACTAATAGTGATAAAGGCTCAGAAAAAGAGGCACTGCTTTGACTTACTAGCAATTGTGGTCAAAACTTTGTGGAGGGTAGTTTGGAAATGGGTACCTAATATCTTAAAAGAAGGCATAGCCTTTCACTCAAATCTATAATTCTCTCTTCAGCTCAGTTCAGTCACTCAGTTGTGTCTGACTCTGCGACCCCATGGACTGCAGCATGCCAGGCTTCCCTGTCCATCACCAACTCCTGGATCTTGCTCAAACTCATGTCCATCAAGTCGGTGAAGCCATCCAACCTTCTCTCTTAGGTAACCCTTAAGATCTGAATCCTCAAACTTCTTTGAAGTCAGTAAAGTTTCCACCTCATTTCTTTTTGTATCTACAAGAGTGTGTGTTGTGGTTCTCATTCTAATTATCAAAATAAAAAAGTAGTTCATTTCTAAGAATAGGTAATTAGATAACTAGATGACGGACCATCCAAGTAATAACAGTAAACAACCACTACAGATGATGTTGTGGAGTAATATGTAATAATGAGGAAAAATTTCACAATATAGTTAATAAAGATAAAGAAGGTTATAAGACTGTATAAGGTATGAGTTCAAACATTTTGGCTTAAATGATAACTATACATAAAGGTTTAAAGAAACTAAAATTATACTAATCATTTTTAGGAAAGGAATTGCATTTGTTTAGAAAATACTCAAAGAAAAAGAGGAGACTAAATATGGGGGGACAATTCTGTGAAAGATACATATAAGATATTTATTATTCCAGAGAAGGAGGCTTAGGAAAAGAGAAGCCAAAAAGATGGATAGAGGTGCTGTCCAAGTGAATCTCCTCCAAATCCCCAATAAACATAATAAAGTCATAAAATAATTGAATTTGAGTCAATTTTTTACAAAAGTTCACAGAGGCTTTGGCTTTGCAAGTAAATATTGCAGGTAGAACCATTAGCCAGCAGGTATGGACACAGAGGTAAAGAAACAGAGAAAACGCAAGAAAGTAACCCCTAAGGCATCTGAGAACGCGTGTTTGGGGCAGGGGTGGTAAGGGCAGGTGGGAGTCTTTACGGATGTGGTATCGCTGCTTGTGTCCAATTTAACCAGTTCTTGCTGTAAAGGTAGCTGAGCCCAGTCGTTCTCTGGGTTAATGTGTATTTTCAGATGAACAGGCTAGAAGAAGTCACAGCAAAATATTAACTATACTGAGTGGTGGAATTACGGATAGCAGTTTATTCGATCTTTGGGTTATTCGTGACTTCCAAAATGTCTACAATGAATATACATCAACTTTTATAATCCAATAAAGTTCTAAGTTTCCTTAAAAAAAAAAAAGGAGTCCTGCCACGGAATCATATCTGTGAACTCTCTTTAATAATCTGCATCTCCTTTAATGTCTTTGTCAATTTCATCTACTACAAAATATTCCAAGATGCATGACCAAAAGGGAAAGACAAAAACGACTCCATCCTAGCCCTCGATTCTTGCATCTTCCTTAAAGGGCTCTCCAAAGCTTCAGTATGATTCTCCACAGTGGGTGACGTGTACAGGTAAAGGAGTCTCATTTCTTAGTGCTCATTTCGTGCCTTACTCGGCTTACTGTGACTCATGTTGAGTGGAATTCGGTCTCCTCCCTTATGCTTCTCCTATCAGAAGACCTGCTGTCCTCCAGGGAAAAATAACAGAATGCTGAGAGCACAGGTATTCCCAAAGAGGACAGTATATAGGCTTCACTGGAAAAGAAAAGGGGCTTCCCGAATAGCTCTGTTGGTAAAGAGTCCACCTGCAATGCAGGAGACCCCGGTTCGATTCCTGGGTCAGGAAGATCCCCTGGAGAAGGGATAGGCGACCCACTCCAGTATTCTTGGGCTCCCTTGGTGGCCCAGCTGGTAAAGAATCCACCTGCAATATGGGAGACCTGGGTTTGATCCCTGGGCTGGGAAGATCCCCTCGAGAAGGGAAAGGCTACCCACTCCAGTATTCTGGTCTGGAGAATTTTGTGGACTGTATAGTCCATGGGGTCACAAAGAGTCAGACATGACTGAGAACAGAAATAATAGAAGAAATGGATCAAGCATTCAAAGTTAGACAGATAATCAATCCTGAAAGAAATAGGGATGATATTAGCAACTTGAAACAAGAGTAAGCAGCGGCTGAGAGAACCAAGCAGAAATAGCAGGCTTAAAAAATACAAAAGATGAAATTAAAAAAAAAAATTAACATCAGATGGATGAAATAGCAGAATGGATACAGTTGAACGAACTAGAATTCTAGATTAAAGAAATCTCCCAGAACAAAGGAGAAAAAGACAATGAAAAAATATATAAACAAAAAGCTAAAAGATAAGGAGAAGATATAGCAGTACTCACATATGAACAATAGAAATCTTCAGTTCAGTTGCTCAGTCGTGTCCGACTCTTTGCAACACCATGGACTGCAGCACACCAGGCCTCCCTGTCAATCACCAACTCCCAGAGCTTACTCAAACTCATGTCCACCAAATTGATGATACCTTCCAACCATCTCATCCTCTGTCGTCCCCTTCTCCTCTGGCCTTCTCTCTTTCAGCATCAGCGTCTCTTCCAATGAGTCAGTTCTTCGCATCAGGTGGCCAAAGGATTGGAGTTTTAGCTTCAACATCAGGCCTTCCAATGAATATTCAGGACTGACTTCCTTTAGGATGGACTGGTTGGATCTCCTTGGAGTCCAAAGGACTCTCAAGAGTCTTCTCCAACACCACAGAAATAAGAAATGAAAAGGAGGAAGTATTGAAGAAATAATGGAAAAAATAGTTCTCTTTTAGAATTAAAAAGGAAAAAGAAAGCCCCCTGATGGAAAGGTTTCTTGGAGTGTTAAAAATGAGAGATACAGAAAAACTCATGTGTTGGGCTTCCCAGGTGGCTCAGTGGTAAAGAATCTGCCTGTAATGCAAGAAATGTGTGTTTGATCCCTGGGTTGGGAAGGTTGCCTGGAGAAGGGCATGGCAACCCACTCCAGTATTCTTACCTGGGAAACCCCAGGGACGGAGTGAGTAGCCTGGCGGGCCACAGCCATGGGTCGTAAAGAGTCGGATACAACTTAGTAAGTAAACACCAACAACAAAGGGGATCTTATGACTCATAAACAACAGTTTAGATCCACGGCTACCCAGATTACTAATACTCAGGGGAGCTATGTGGGCTCCAATAAAAGTATTTCACAGAGATGGGAAATCAGATAGGGAAAAATTACCATATAATCACTGCTATAGTATATTAGTGTTTTACAATACATTACAGTCATACAGAGGCTGGAACTTGCTTCATATTTTTATTCCAAAGCTCTAGCTTAGTCACAATGAAAACATTAAGAGCAACCTTTATTACATCAAAAGTCTGAGGACACCCATGACCCTGTGCTCCTAAGGCAAAGTTTAAATGTACGATAGGAAACCAGCAGAAGGAAACACAGAGATTGCACAAGGATTATTCTTCCTTACTCAAGTGGTTCTCAAAATAACTATTTGCAGAAATTCTGAAGATTAACTATTTGCTGGCACGCTTAAAAGATTTTACAAGATAGCCAATAAAAAAGAAGTTAATACTAAGCAAAATTCAATCACTCAGTTCAGTTCAGTTCAGTCACTTAGTTGTGTCCGACTCTTTGGGACTCCATGAATCGCAGCACGCCAGGCCTCCCTGTCCATCACCAACTCCCAGAGTTTTCTCAAACACATGTCCATCGAGTCGGTGATGCCATCCAACCATCTCATCCTCTGTTGTCCCCTTCTCCTCCTGCCCCCAATCCCTCCCAGAATCAGGGTCTTTTCCAATGAGTCAACTCTTCGCATCAGGTGGCCAAAGTACTGGAGTTTCAGCTTCAGCATCAGTCCTTCCAATGAGCACCCAGGACTGATCTCCTTTAGGATGGACTGGTTGGATCTCCTTGCAGTCCAAGGGACTCTCAAGAGTCTTCTCCAACACCACAGTTCAAAAACATCAATTCTTCGGAGCTCAGCTTTCTTCATAGTCCAGCTCTCACATCCATACATGACCACTGGAAAAGCCATAGCCTTGACTAGATGGACCTTTGTTGGCAAAGTAATGTCTCTGCTTTTTATTTTATTTTTTATTTTTCCCATTTATTTTTATTAGTTGGAGGCTAATTACTTTACAATATTTTAGTGGTTTTTGCCATACATTGACATGAGTCAGCCATGGATTTACATGTGTTCCCCTTCCCAATCCCCCCTCCCGCCTCCCCCTCCATCCCATCCCTCTGGGTCTTCCCAGTGCACCAGCCCTGAGCACTTGTCTCATGCATCCAACCTGGGCTGGTGATCTGTTTCACCCTTGATAGTATACTTGTTTCAATGTTCTCTCAGAACATCCCACCCTCGCCTTCTCCCACAGAGTCTAAAAGTCTGTTCTATACATCTGTGTCTCTTTTTCTGTTTTGCATATGACTATATGGACCTTTGTTGGCAAAGTGATGTCTCTGCTTTTTAATATGCTATCTAGGTTGGTCATAACTTTCCTTCCAAGGAGTAAGTGTCTTTTAATTTCATGGCTGCAATCACTATCTGCAGTGATTTTGGAGCCCCCCAAAATAAAGTCTGCCACTGTTTCACTGTTTCCCCATCTATTTCCCATTAAGTGATGGGACCCAGATGCCATGATCTTAGTTTTCTGAATGTTGAACTTTAAGCCAACTTTTTCACTCTCCTCTTTCACTTTCATCAAGAGGCTCTTTAGCTCTTCTTCACTTTCTGCCATAAGGGTGGTGTCATCTGCATATCTGAGATTATTGATATTTCTCCTGGCAATCTTGATTCCAGCTTGTGCTTCTTCCAGCCCAGCGTTTCTCATGATGTACTCTGCGTGTAAGTTAAAGAAGCAGGGTGACAATATACAGCCTTGACGTACTCCTTTTCCTATTTGGAACCAGTCTGTTGTTCC